>NW_021145524.1:55499-83725 GCF_002837175.3 Physeter macrocephalus
GTGGTTAAGAATCCGCCTGCCAATGCAGGGGACATGCGTTCTAGCCCTGGTCCAGGAAGATCCCACGTGCTGCGGAGCAACTAAGCCCATGCGCCACAACTACTGAGCCTGCGCTCTAGAGCCCGCAAGACACAACTACTGAGGCCACGAGCCACAGCTACTGAAGCCCGTGTGCCTAGAGCCCGTGCTCCGCAACAAGAGAAGCACCGCCATGAGAAGCCCGCGCACCACAACGAAGAGTAGCCTCCGCTCACCGCAACTAGAGAAAGCCCGCGCGCAGCAACAAAGACCCAATGCAGCCAACAATAAATAAATTAATTTTTTAAAAAAGAAATGCAGACTGGGTGACCTGTGGGTTTGGTTAATTATTTTCCCTGGTTGGTCCAAGGGCCACTGAGTTTGCAACCTCTCCCCTCTCCTCACTCTCTCTTGTCTTGAGACTGCACCCTGGATCTGGATGAAGATGGCTCACTGGGCCTCCCCTCCCCAGAGAGGGACTGCCTGCGTCTGGCAAGTGCTCCATTATTCACATTGGATTAGGGTCCCCTGGGTCCCAACTCTGAGCTTCCTGTTGAATTGAGGCAAGAGAAGCTGTAATTATATCTCCTTCCTGTCTCCTACCTCTCAGCCGGCTCCGGTCTGGTTGCATCATGTCTGTGGGAGCCCCGGGGGAGATGGGGGGATAGAGAGAGCCAAGGATGAGCTCAGGGTCCGAAGCCGGGGGAGGAGGGATGCTGGGAGGGAAGTTGCCAGAAGGATTCTGGAATTTCACAGACCCAGCGTCCTTGCAGCTTAGAACCTGAAATGCAAAGGAGTCTAGAATCCCAGGAACTTGGAGGGCTGGAATTCTGGAGTCTTTGACCAGTGCGGGGCCAGGATGCTGGGGTCCAGCCCCCTTGTCGGGCTAGGATTCCAGAGCTCGGCACTTCAGTAGCGTAAGGATTTCTTGAGCCTGGACTGTTGGGATTTAGATCCTTTGAGCCCTGGGATCTTGGAGCTGGTCTCGGGGAATGGAAGCTGGGGAGAAGCAAGTGGGGCTGGCTGAGCTGCTGTGGGGCAGGGAGTGGGAGGAAATGTCTGCCTGGAGAAGGAGGGCAGCTGGGTGAGCCCGCACCCAGACTGAGGCTGGGAGGGAGAAGCCAGAAGGGAAAAGCCAGAGCAGGTCCTGGGTGACCAGCCTGCAAACAAGATAACCTCATTAGCGGGTACGACTCCGTAGCACCCGCTTCTGGTTACCCGCTGCTCTTTCCTGCCACCCCCAGCTCTGGGGTCAGGCCCAGGCTGGAGTCTGGGGTCAGGCCAAGAGGCAGAGAGGTGAACACCTGGGGTAGAGCTTGCACACAGCAGTTCTCTCCCACTTCACCCCAAACCCCAGGGCTGGGGGCTGCCCCACCCAGCTGCCCTCCTTCCACACCCCACCCATGTGCTTGGCACTGAGGGGCCGGGGGTAGGGGGTGGGACAGCCCAGAGCCAGAAGGAGCCAGAATCACGGCCATCACTTATTGGGAGTCCGGTTTCACAAGCCCCATCTCCCTTAATTCTCACGGTAGCCCCCAAAAGATGCTGTTTACCCCCATTTTACAGACATGGAAGACCGGCATGGAGAAGTGATGTCACCTGGTCAGTTGGGGCTTGAGGATGGAGTTGGAGGAGTCGATGGGTGACTTCAGGAGGGGCTGGAGGGGTTCAAAGGGGGCCTTGAAGGACAGAATGAGGGGATCTCAGGTGAGGTGCACAGCCCAGGCAAAGGTGGGAAAGGAGTGACAGAGCAAGGACACCAAGAGCCGGCGAGGGAAACAGCAGCCAGTAGGTAGGCAAGGGCCCATCGGTGGCGGAGAAGAGGGCAGTGGGCGGAGAAAATTGGCCTCTAGCTGGAGCAGCTGGGACCTGCTGAGGAAGGATGGGTCAGGATGGACACACGGCGGCTTCTCACAGCACTGAGTGGGCACAGGCGACAGGCGGGCCTGGCAGGCGTGAGCAGCTGGCGGCGTGTGTGTTGGGTACGAGGTGAGGCCAGCTTCCTCCCAGGGCAGGGCCAGAAGGACGGAAACCAGGGAGCCAGGAGAGGGTTGGGCGCAGGGCGGGCTGGCATCTTAGGTCAGGCAGGACTGGGCAGGCAGCAGGAGGTGCTGGTCCAGCAGGCGTGGAAGAGCCCATCCAGGTCCCATTTCCTGGCCTGCCCTCTGGAGGACGCCCACACAGATGGAATGACTCAGCTGAGGGCCTGCCCAGGCTCCAGCTATGACCTTCCTCTCCCATCGCTTGTCGCACGCCACTTGGGACCACGCCCCCATCGGATGGTGCCCTCTGAGCCCCTCTGCGCCCCCAGCCCTTGGCGCACGGTGAGTGGGTTAGGGTTCGCTGAATGAATAGCAACACCAACGGTAGCAGTTTGAGGACTTCCTAGAGGCAGGCAGGGTGAATTCCGTCTCTAACCTTCCAACAACATCCCAAGGGCATGGCAGCCATTTGATGAACTTCGAGGCTTAGAGACCCACGTGGGCCAACACAGCCATAAAGAAACAGGTGGGCCCCAATAAGCAGACACGCATGGACGCACCAGTAGACACAGATGCACAAAGAGACCTTAGAGGAAAGAATGCCCTCCACTGACACACACACACACACAAACACACACACACACATCACACTCACTATTCTGATACGATACCCACACATGAAGTTCACACATCCACAGTCCCTAGCACACCCCCTCCCAGGTACCCGTCCTTCCCCCCCTCCCAGTGCTGTGTGTCCATTTCCAGTTGTCTCTGGGCTGTCCTCTCTCTTCTGTGGCGCTGCCCCAGGGTCCCTCTGGAGAAGCCTGATTCATGGCAGGGGGAGGGCGCTGACTCACCCATCCAGAGCAGTTCCTTCCCACAGCTCTTCCTGCCCCCGGAAGTCACCCCACCCCCAGCCCAGCCCAGCTGGGGTGACCTCTCGCCCCAGGGCACCCGGGTGGAAGGGGAACGCTTTGTGCCCTTGTTGTGGGGTGGGCGTGTCCAACACTGGCATGGACCCCAGGGACCCTCAGTCCTCTCCTTAGGGATGAGTTACAGTTGCCACCTCTCCTGCCTGCTCCGGAGCACAGAACTGATGCCAGGGTCGCCAGGGCTCCCGGCCCCCAGAGGCAAAGGTGGGGAAACTGAGGCCTGGGTGGCGGGCGCCTGTCTGAGGCCCCGATGGGCATGGAGCAGCGTGGACTTCCTGACCGCTCAGCAGTGCCTGGTGGGGGCAGGAAGCCAGTAGGAGGGAAGTTCCAGGAACCAGAGCTCCACTCCCCCGGCAGCCCTGCAACATCCCTGAGGCAGAGACAGGACGCAAGGCTGCCAGGCATCATCCTTCATTAATATGATAGAACTTCCTGAGTTCCCTCTGCTCTGCCTGGGATCGCAGAGAGTGAGGGCGGTACCACGTGGCCAGGAGGCCTGAGACACACACACACACAGGCGCCCTCAGAGTGGGGCTGGGTGGTCATTCTCGGAGCCCCTGGTGTGGCTGGAGCTGGGGCATCCATCCTGGCGGAAGCTGGGGGTGCCAGCTGGGCACGGGTGATAGGGAGATGGAGGAGGGGGAGGGGGAGGGGATTGTGGTCACGGAGGCGGCGGGGGCGGCATGGCGAGTCTGTAGCTGCCCAACGTCCAGTCTTTGGGGTCAGGAGCATCCTTCCTGGCCTTGGATGGGATACAGTATGTACACAGGCTCTCTCCTTGTTACAAAGAGGGGTCTGGGATGGGCCACTGGCCACGGTCGGCCACCAGGCCCCATGAAGCCCATTGTACAGATTAGGAAACTGAGGTCCACTGGCTTCCCATCCTGGCCTGGGACTATCCCATAGCAAGGAGGTGGTCGAATTGGGACAGAAACTGCAGTCCAATGGAGTGAGATCTTGAATTTGTCATCTCTGCACTTAAACTGACCCCCTGAAAAATAAGAGGTGTCTGAGAAGGTCTCTGAGGTCCCATCTGGCCCATATGGGTTGGGAGGCTGCATGGGAAGCCGTGGGCTCAGTGGCGACAGGGACTGGTGACCGCTGTGCTGGCGTCTGGGACACACAGGCTGATCGCACTGGCTGGAGGGTGGCGGCTCTGCGGCTGGTGACGTGTTTGTGGAGGAGTGGGAGAAATTAAGGAACAGCAGTACCGGAGCCCTGGACGGCTGTCGGTGGCTAAAATATTATTCCTTGAAGTCAAGATCACCAGAGCTTGGCGTGAGGCCTGGGAGTGCTGGGGGAGAGGCGAGAGGGCGGGAGGGTTCTCCCCTCGGATACTCAAGAGTGGAAATCCTGGCGGGGGGCGGGGGTCCCCTACCAGCAGATGCCAAGTCTCTCCTCCCCCACGCCCCCTCCCCAAGGCTCATGGAATGAGTGAACCGTGTCCAGGGAAAAGAAAGCTCAGTAGTGCCTGGAAAACACTGCATCAGGCAGGAATTTCCTGGTCATTTCTCAATCCTTGGGCAATGCTCTAACCCCGCGGGGCCAGAGCCGAGAATAGATGCCAGAAGCCACCCCAGACAGCCTTGGTCAGCTGCGCCCCTCAGGTCCTGCCCGGGTCCCTGCTGGCAAGCTCCCAGCTCCGGGGTGATGAGGCCTCGGGTGACCCCCACCCGTGCCGACGCTGGGAAGGGAAGAAAGCTAGCAGAGTCCTGCGTGTGCGAGGTGGCAGGTGGCTCGGTGATGGGGACCGTGAGAGGACGCAGGGAGGGGGACGGGGAGGCGGGAGATGGGTGTCTTGGGGAGCGGGGATGGAGGGAGCGTGCCGGGGAAGGCGGGATGGAGGCCAGGGCCCTCTGGAGAAAGCGGGGCGGGGGAACGTGGGGCAGAGAGAGGAAATGAAAAAGCCGGGTGAGCAGGCAAGATGAGTAGGAAGGGAGAGAGCAGGGAGGGAAGCAGGGAGAAGCTGACACTCGGAGACGGACCCAGCGAGCACAACCCCGGAGAAGGAGCGAGGGGACGCAGGAGGAGCTGAGAGAGGCCGCAGAGGTGCAGTGAGGAGGGGCTGGGAAGGCAGAAATGCAGAGCAGGCAATAGAGGGCTGTCAGGAGAGAGGGAGGGAGGGAGGGAGGGAGGGAGGGAGGGAGGCAGAGGGGGTGGACCAGGGAGGGGACAGAGACACAGCAAGAGACCGAGACAGAGAAGGAAAGAACTAGGGGCTTGAAGAGGAAAAGTCTAGACAGAGAGACAGATGTAGCGGGGGAAAGAGAGAGAGAGAGTACAGGAGCCTGGGGAAGACAGAGGGGAGAGAGATAGAAACAGACAGGCAGTCGCACAACAAGAATCGTGGTGAGTTGACTGGGACCCTCTCTGCCCCCGACCTCCAACTGCAGCGAGGAGCCCGGGGAGGGGAGCGCGGTGGTGGGCGTCGCGGGGCCGGACCCGGCTCCCCTCCGTCGCCACCTCCCACCCCGGGGGACCCCTCGGGCCCGGGCGGCCGCCGGAGGCCGGGGATGGCGGATTCGTGCCAGAACCTCACGTACGTGCGGGACTCGGTGGGCCCGGCCACCAGCGCCCTGATGTTCGTGGCGGGCGCGCTGGGCAACGGGCTGGCGTTGGGCATCCTGGGGGCGCGGCGGCGATCGCGCCCCTCGGCCTTCGCCGTGCTGGTCACCGGGCTGGCGGCCACCGACCTGCTGGGCACGTGCTTCCTGAGTCCAGCCGTGTTCGCGGCCTACGCCCGCAACAGCTCTATGCTGGGCCTGGCCCGCGGCCGCCCCGCGCTGTGCGACGCCTTCGCCTTCGCCATGACCTTCTTCGGCCTGGCCTCCACGCTCATCCTCTTCGCCATGGCCGTGGAGCGCTGCCTGGCGCTCAGCCACCCCTACCTCTACGCCCAGCTGGACGGGCCGCGCCGCGCCCGCCTGGCGCTGCCCGCCATCTACGCCTTCGCCACCGTCTTCTGCTCGCTGCCCCTGCTGGGCCTGGGCCAACACCAGCAGTACTGCCCGGGCAGCTGGTGCTTCATCCGTATGCGCTCGGCCGAGCTGGGCGGCTGCGCGTTCTCGCTGGCCTACGCCAGCCTCGTGGCCCTGCTGGTGGCCGCCATCGTCCTCTGCAACGGCTCGGTCACCCTCAGCCTCTGCCGCATGTACCGCCAGCAGAGGCGCCACCACGGCTCGCTGGTCCCCGGCCCCCGGGCGGGCGAGGACGAGGTTGACCACCTGATTCTGCTGGCCCTCATGACGAGCGTCATGGCCGTGTGCTCCCTGCCTCTCACGGTGAGTCCCCTCGGCAGATCGGGCTGGGCGGTGGGGAGGAAGGCCGAGCCCGGCGCCAGCCTCCATCGTTTGTACCCATTTCACAGATGGGAAAACTGAGACCCGAAGAGATGAGAGGCTTTGTCCAGGGTCAAACAACTCCCAACTTGCAGGAGAAGTCTCCCCATTTGCTTCTGCCCCATTTGACCCCTTCTGGCCCTTTTCTCCCCCTTCCACATCTCTAGCCCCCCAACCCTACCCATTCCACCCCCCACCAACCTTCTCCTGCCCCTGCAATGATAATAAGATCCACCATTCATTGCTGTCTGTCCACCCTGTGCTCAGCGGTTTAGAAATCCTTTCTCCGATAATCTCCAAAATGATCTTATGCATCTATCCCACAAGCATTTAGCAAGAAATGTGACGAAGTCTCTGCCCTGCCATTTTTACAGAGGAGGGGTGATGATGTCTTTTGCCCATGATCACACAGAGGCAGGTCTGCACCCTGGGCTCCTCTGATGCCAGAGTCTGATCTCCCCGCCACCACGCTCCCCACTTCCCCAGCCCCACCCATGGGTCTGCCCTTGGCATCTCCTGGCCTCGCCCCTTTCCTGTGGGAACTCCTGCCCTGCCCCTCCCAAATTGCAGCAGGGCCCACCGTGGTCCTGTGGCACCCAGTCGTCCTGTCTATACTCTGGGCCTCAGTTTCTCTTTCTGTAAAACGCAAGGGCTGGGCTAGATCTGAGGGTCGTCAAACCTTTGGGGGGTTACAGAGGACTCAGAAACTGGACACACACAGACACAGCCCTGGGACCCAGCCCTACCGCCCCATCTCTCTCCGTCTAGGGCTTTGCGGGCTGTCTCCTGGGGCTTTCTCTCCCTCTGCTCCCCGGATGCCCTTGTTTGTTAGTTTCCATCTTATCTTATTTCCTCCCCCTTCCGACAGGCCACCCCCTCCCTCGTTTCTGCCAGTGAGCAAGTGGGGGGAGGGGATCGAGGGTGCGGTGTGGGTGGGGGCAGAGGACTCGCGGGTGCTGCTTGACACCCTCACTCTGCCCTCAGATCCGCGGCTTCACCCAGGCCATCGCCCCGGACAGCAGTGAGATGGGGGACCTCCTCGCTTTCCGTTTCAATGCCTTCAACCCCATCCTGGACCCCTGGGTCTTCATCCTTTTCCGCAAGGCCGTCTTCCAGCGGCTCAAGCTCCGGTTCTGTTGCCTGTGCCTGAGGCCTGGCCAGGGCGACTCGCAGACGTCCCTCTCCCAGCCGGCCTCGGGGAGGAAGGGCTCAAGGGCCCCCACTGCTCCCGCGGGGAAGGAAGGGAGCCGGGTGCATTTGTCAGCCTGGGGCGAGGGGCAGGGGGCACCCCTGCCTGTCCTACAGCCATCCAGCAGCACCGTGGGAACACCGTCCAAAGTGGGGTCCGAGACAGCCTGCTCCCTCTGCTGACATCTGCCCCGTGATCTCCTGCCCTGCCTTCCGGGAGCAGGAGCCAGAAACTCAGGGACGTGACCGATGGCTGCGGGTGGGCAAGCCCAGAGATGGACCCTGGAGCCCAGCCGGCCAGAATGTTGACCCCCTGGATTCAGGGGGTGATCAGCTGCTATTTCTCCTCCTTCAGGGTGGCCACGATGGGCTGTGGGAGGAGGGAGAGAGGGAGAGGAAACAATTATCCTGGAGCATAAAAAGAACAGTTCTCTCAAAATATCCGGTGGCCTGCGTGGCCTGGTCTGGCCCTTGCTTTGCCCATCCATCTCACTGTCTAAATATTTGGAAGGCAGAAAAGTTCCCAGCAGCTTCTGTGCACTCAGGTCTGCTCTGGTTAGGCTTCTGGCTCGGATGCTCATTCATTCAGGGTGCCCTGGATGCCCACCCCAAACCCCCAGCCGACAGCCCTGCCCTCTCCCAGTCCACTCCAAGAGCCACCCTCTCTCTGCCTCATGGGAGCCCAGGATTCTCCGACAAGCTCCCTGCTTCCCTTTACTTCTGATTCCCCATCAGACTTGGGAGGCCTGGTCCCCGCAGGGGAGGTGAAGAAGGGGAGACTGTTGCATTGTGAGTGACACCACTGGACAGGTGCCTGGAAACTGCATGGCTTGGTGAGTTGCAGGATGTGGCTGGTGGGGCCCTGGACTGGGGGAGAAGCTGGAGCGTGAAAGCGGTGGGAGGTACGGAACCCAGGGACCGCCCGAGAACTCAGACCTAAGTCCTGTGCCTGTCCCCATGCCCCCTCGCAGAGCCTCACTTCACGGCCTGTGTCCTGGGAACTGCCACAAAAATGTCATTCGTTCATTCATTCGACAAATAGTGGGCACTGACTCTACCAGGTGCTGGGGACACACAGAGCAGTCTCGGCCCCACCCTGGACTCCTCGGGGGTGATTTCCAGCCTTCGATTCCCCTTCTGATTGCTGGGGTGACGTCCAGCCATCCAGCCCTCCCCCCTTCTCGTTGCCATCCCCTGCCCTCAGGTACAGAATTCAAGGGTTGTCCAGGAGTGAACCTGAAAGGAAGTGGTGCTTCCGGTGGTGGGAGGAGGTGAAGGGGAAAGCCCCCAGACTCACCCCCAGCCCTGGGTTCCCCTCTCTCACTTGGCTTCAGGGTTAAAACAATAGATCTGCCCCTGGGGAGGGCTGGAGGAGTAGATGAGGCATGAGCTTCCTATAAAGACAATAGCAGCGGCTAAAGTGAGTCCTCCTCCTCGTGAATTGCACCCTCCCGCTCCGGGCTGCTAGTATTAGAGCCCTTTTACACAGGCTGGAATCGGGGTCCGGAGAGGGCCAGCCCCAGGAGAAAGCTCAGCCTGCAGGTGGAGCTGGGTTTGTGACGGTTCCAAGGTTGTTTTGGTTTTGGCTACGCCTCGCTGCTTGCGGGATCTTAGTTCCCTGACCAGCCATGGAACCCGTGCCCCCTGCCGTGGAAGCCCAGAGTCCTAACCGCTGGACCACCAGGGAAGTCCCTGGTCTATCTCTTTATCTTCTTAGCTCAGATCACTGTTGGGCTGCTGAGTTTGCTTTGGTTTCCTTTTGCGTGGAATGGCGATCATAATCTAATACTTAGCTTACAAGGCTGTGCTGAGGATTAAATGATTCCCCTGAAAAGCAGTTTAGCACAGGGCCTGGAGTAAAGCCCACAATACGTGTTACTGTTACTGCCGTTGTTACTGTTGTGGCTATTGTACTGGTCTTTGGCATCCGGGCAAATGCGGTTTGAAAACAACACTTTTCTCCATTGTTTTGACTTCTTCCCATCAGACATTATGTTTCATTTGAAGGGGTGTCTGCGAGAGTTGAAAATAGGTCAAACGACTGCTTAGTGGGTATGGGGTTTCCTTTTGGGGTGATGAAAATGTCCTGGAACTAGATAGCGGTGGTGGTTGTACAACATCGTGAATGTACTAAATGTCACTGCATTGCACTTTTTACGATGGTCAAAATGGTACATTTTGTGTTATGGGTATTTTACCACAATAAAAAAAAATGTAATACTGAAAAAAAAATTGAGCAAGTTTAGAAACTTTTATAGCAGTCTTGCCAGAGTAATATTGTATCGCTTGAATTTATTTTTCATTTATTTTTAAAATATTTTATTTTATTTATTTATTTTTGGCTGTGTTGGGTCTTCGTTGCTGCGCGCGGGCTGTCTCTAGTTGCGGCGAGCGGGGGCTACTCTGCGTTGCGGTGCGCGGGCTTCTCACTGCGGTGGCTTCTCTTGTTGCGGAGCACGGCTCTAGGCGCGCGGCCTTCAGTAGTTGTGGCTCACGGGCCTAGCTGCTCTGCGGCATGTGGGATCTTCCCAGACTAGGGATTGAGCCCGTGTCCCCCGCACTGGCAGGCGGATTCTCAAGCACTGCGCCACCAGGGAAGCCCTATTGCTTGAATTTAATAGTAAAAATTTGACTTGTACCAAAACAAACCAAAAAACAGTTCAAGAAACATCAGGTGGGGTCCGGCCTTTGTTACCAATCCTGGCCCGGCCTCAGTGGGAACCAGCCCAAAGGTGCCCCTGGAGGACCGTGCGGAAGGGATGGGATGGAGGGGCTGCGTTTCAGGCGGGAGTCGAGGTGGGGCAGGGCTGCCTGTCCAGGCAAGACCCCCGGGGGTGGGGGGCACGCCTCCCTCGTCTCTCTGTGCCGCCCCTGGCAGGTGGGTCAGTCCCGGCCTCAGCATTCGCTGAATGGCAGCGCAGGGCTGGGCTTTTGAACCCACAGCATCCTCACCCAAGGTGGGTGCCATTATCAGTCCTATTTTTCGGATGTGGATTAAGGGGAGGAGAGGATGAAGTGTTGAAGCTGGTTTTCTGCTGGCTTTTACCCACCAGGCCTAACATCTCAGGAATCTGCCCCCTGTTTATCTTACACCCCCACCAGCTCTGGCCCGGATGTCCACACTGTCTGCCAGGGCGCGGGTTTTCAAACAACTCCCTCGGCCCCTCCGGGATGATTTGGAAGCTCTTCTCTTGGCTGGTTCCTGACCCCTGACTGCCCGGGTAGCCTCTCCGCTGGCTGCCATGGTCCTGTCTGAATGGCTCCTCCCCTGCCTGCTGAGCTCCAAGGGTTTCCACTGCCCGGAGGCCAACTCCCATGCTCGCTGCTTGGCCACAGCAGACAACCGAGGTTTCCCCAAAGAGCCCATGACCTCTGGGGTCTCCACCTCTTAGCTCACTGAGTTCACCCTTCCCATGAGACGTGTTTCCCCTTCTCCATCCGTCAAAAGCTCCCTTGCCCTTCAGGTTCCTGCTTAGGCTATTCCCGCTCCTTGAAGACTCAATCACTCCTCTCAGGCGCTCTCAGTGCATCTGAGGCTCCACGATGGTCCTCACTGCAGCCTGTTGTAGCACAGACGTTGGTTCATTCATTCAGCAGGCTCTGATGGAGGGTTTACTGTATGTCAGGTTTTGTCCCTATGATGCTGGGGACCTGGCAGGGACAGACAGCCTCGGCCCTGCTCTCCTGGACCTCACAGTTCAGAGTGAGCAGGGCTGGAGGTTGGGAAGGGGGGAGTCTTAGGGGACATCAGGGGGGGCTTCTTGGAGGGGGAGATGGCTGAGCCAGGACCTGAGGATTGGAAGAAAGCGAACCAAGTAAAGAAGAGTGTTTCTGTTGTGCTCGCAGTTCTGACTCCGGCCTCTGATGCCTCCTTTCTTTCGTCTCACTCATTCATTCAACACACATTCCCTTGAGCCCGCTCTGGACCCACGGCTGCTCTGTACCTGCTGGGGAAATAGCAGTGACTGACACCGCCTTGGTCCTACCTCGCTCACAATTCAGTGGTGGTGATAATTTAATAATCACAGAAATATGTGTTACAATAAGCCACAAAAATACAAATTTACAAGCTGTGGAATGTACCGAGAACACAGTGAAAGGGAGGAGCCCGCTCTGGTCTGGCGTTGGGGCAAGAAGTGACACGCTGGGAACAGGTCTGTCTCCCTCAAGGAGACTTTATGCACTTTTAACTTCATTTCTTGATTCATTTCTGACTTTCGAGCACAGATGGAACTTAACGCATGCATACACAGACACACCCTGGCCAGTCCCCGGGAGTTGCTGCTCTTGGGCCTTCTGTGGTCACTGCCCCACCTGCTGGCCACACTGGGAATGACACTTAGAAGTGGTTCCAGAGCCACCGCATTGGAGCTCCCGTCTGGGAGGTGAGGGGAACCTGGATTTCCCTCCTGTGGGCCCCAGTTGGGCACCTCCCGATGTGTCCCCCTGTGTAGTCACTTTCTCAGGACAGGTTCTGAGCTGGCCCAGAGGATCTGTGAGCCTGAGTTGGAAATGACTTCCACAGCAAGCATCAGCTGAGGCTTGCCCCTCCCTGCCTGCCCATGTCATCAGCAGCGCAGAGTGCCATCTCTGTGTCTGTGATTAATAAAGAATGGGAGAGGAAAGTCATGACTTTTTAATAATGCAGGCCATATGGGAGTAAAAGTCAAAACACAGGGCCCAAGGGGGAAAATAAACGACGGGGCAGTAGAGAAGTGCAGGCAAAGCAATGCGGTGGTTAAAATCGTGGGTATTTGGGATGCGAATAATCTGGGGTTCAAGTCCCAGCTCACCCACTTCCAAGAAGTGTGGTGCTAGAGGTTTTAGCTGCCCCCCCCAACCCCCGCCTCCGTTCCTTTCAGGTCTTTTTTTTTTTTTTTGGCCACACTTTGCAGCGCGGAACTTCCCAACCAGGGATTGAACCCGCGCCCCTGCAGTGGAGATGCAGGGTCTTAACCACTGGACTGCCAGGGAAGCCCCCTCCTGTCAGCTCTTGATGATAACTTATCTTGTGCTCATATGCCCACTGGCGTGGATGCATGTCACAAATGCATACTAAATTTTATCAGGACTCAACCTGGCCTGGGTGAGAAGTAAATGAGACGATGTCTAAAAAGCGGTGCAATATTTTCTGATCCTCCTTTGAGAGACAATTACTATTCTCCATTTTGCAGACTGGTAAACTGAGGCTCAGAGAAGTGAAGTCACCGCTCCAAGGTTATCAGGTAGGAAGTGACAGAGGTGGGACCTGAGGCTTAGTGAGTATACAGACACTGCAGTGGTCACGCTGGGTTGGAGCCCAATTCTGTGAGTCACCAAAACCTATCTTCTTCACAGCTATAAGACCAGAATTTTCCACAGGTATCCTGGCTGCTAAGAAGGCAGCTCCCATCTCAGACTCCACCGTTGTGACCCCAGCCTCAGCCTAGCCTTCCCACTGGCCGTCTCTGGCCTACCTGAAATCATCTTTAAAAAAAAAAAAAAAAAAAAGACCATTTAAAGCCAGGCAGCTGAGAGCAAGGACTGCTCAGGTCACATCTGGTTCAGATTCCAGCTCTGTCACTTTCTGCTTAATCACCCTGGACTAGTTCCCTCACTTCTCTGGGCCTCAGTTTCCTAGTCTGCAAAATGGTGACTAACAGCACCCAGCCCAAATGGTTGCTTGAAGGATTCAACGAGATCACGGAGGCAGAGCCTAGAAGACAGCCCGTGGAGAAGGAAGCACCCAACGGAGAGCAGCTCATGCCCCCTGGACACTCACCGTACCCCAGGCCTGGCTCCTGCAGGCTCACCAATCCTCGGCTGGCCCCGGTCAGTGGGTTTTTTTGGCCACATCACGTGGTGTGCGGCAATTAGTTCCCTGACCAGGGATCGAACCCACGCCCCCTGCAGTGGAAGCGCGGAGTCTGAACCACTGGACCGCCAGGGAAGTCCCGAGGTCAGTGTTATCATAGCCCCACTTTCCAGACAGGGGCGGAGAGCCGCCTACCCAAGGCCATGCACGCAGTTAAGTGCCCCGGACCCCGAGCTCTTACCCACAACACCCTACCATCTTTACTGCACCAATTTTGAGCCACAACCAGATGGCAGAAAAAGGGGGCAGAGAAACTGGGGCTTTGGAAAACTGTGTCCCCTTTCGGCCACAGGAAGGGCCCTGAGTTTGAACCCTGCCAGGCTTCTCTGTCCTCCCAGCTCCGGGTAAAGGCGAGCAGAAGTCGTTTTACTCCACTGAGCTGTCTCTGCTTGCCTCCTGCCCAGCCCCTGGCTGAGCTCAGATGTTAGATGATGTCTATTGACCAGTGTTCGGTAGTTGGGGGTGGGGCCTCCCCCCTTTCTTTTTCATATCCCCACTTACCTCAGGGAAGCTGAGGAGCTTTCTATGGTTTGCAGCTGTTCGGGGCTTTTTCTTTCAAATCTTAGTCGTGTGCCGTCTCCAGGAGCTGACTGAAGCCGTGAGCTCAGGACCACGCCTCTTCTCCCCACCGCGTGTTCCAACTTGGTACTTAGGCTGCCCGCTTGACACTGGTCACCTCTTGGCCGGAGCACCCTGTCGAGACTCCCCCCCGCCCCGGCCTAGGCCCCCAGGGCCTGACCCTGCCTTCTTGTGCTCCGAGATGATGCCTTTCCTTCCCCGCCCCCCGCACAGCCAGGTGACCACTCACCTTTCAGCTTGATGCTGCCCGCCGCCCTCAACCCCCAAACTGGGATGTTCTTGTGACGCAATGGACCTGCCTCAGGCCTTCTCAGGCCTCATCTTGCAGTCATTCGTGTGACCGATACAGGCCCCCACGAAGGCGGGCTCAGTCTCTCTCGCACACGCGTGCAGGTCCCAAGATGTCCAATGGCGAGCACTCAGAGCTGACGGGCTGCGCTGCCAGGATAGAATCCCGCCCTCAGCCACCGGGCAGTCTGGTTGGGATCTGAACTCTGGCTGTGCAGCGCTGAGGCCAAGTCTTCCGAGCGAGCATGGAGGACAGGCTCTTCCGGGGAAGGGCTTCAGGCCCGTGCAGGCAGCAGGCCCAGAAACCAAGACAAGAGTAGAAGAGCAGAGTCAGGTAGTCACTGTATTTTATTGGAAAACATTGATATATATTTTTCTTCACAGCTTGAACTGAACACAATATTGCCCGGTTTAAAAAAAAAACAAACCAAAACACTCCGAAAACATCCACAGCCTCACGCTTACCTGCCCTTACCCTCAGCTCTCGGCTGGGTCTCCCACCGTGCCCCATCCCTCCCCTTCCCTCCCCCGGAGGTTGGGTGCCCGAGGGTGGGCATGAGAAGAGATTCTCAAAGCTGGGCAGGTCCCAGGAAAAGCCATTTGATCAACCTGGGGCTGGGGAGGGGGAGTGGAGGGCAGATGAAATGAACAGGGAAAAAAAAAAAAAATCCGGATGACCAAACTGCCCACGTTGACTGACTTGTCCCAGAGGCGAAAGTCAGAAGCAAGGTCACGGATCATGCTCTCCGCTGGGGAGTGTGAGGGCAGGCAGGTGGGCGAGGGGAGAGGCGGGCACAGAGACTGCACAAAGGTCGGGGAGCCAGCCAAGTCACCACAGGGGAGCGGGAGGGGCCGGCAGAGCAGGAAGCAGAGCTGCCCGTGGCCGCTGGTCCTCCAGGGCAGCTGGCCGAAGGGACTGTTTTATTGCAGGCACGTTCTCTTCAGTGTGGTAGGGCACACCTTCCCTCTCTCCACCCCTCAGCTAGCCCAGCATGGTGTTGGACAAAATTAAAGCTTTAAGGGGCATAAAGATAAAGGATAACCAGCATATTACAAAGCGGCCACCCCCACGTCCATTCCGACGAGGGGACCTCGCGGGTGGGCAGGGGCGTCACGAGGGAGCGGCATGGGATGTTAGCACCAGGTATTTACAGGACAGCTTGAGATCGCGTCAGGAGCACGGGCTGGACGACGTGCAGGAGGGCCCGGGGAGCAGCCCCACTCAGCCCCACCTCAGGAAGCCAAGCAGCTGGTTTCAGGAGAGCAGCCAATGGGATCTGAGCCTTGTCCACTCTCTCCGGCCCCTGCTATGAGCCGGCCTCCTCAAGTGGTAAAAGAAGGCCGGCTTCCAAGCCTCCCTCGCCCCTTGACCCCCTCCTGGGCCACATCCAGTCACCACCACAACTCCGGAACCCCCCGCCCTCAGTCCTTCTGGAAAGCCTGTCTCGGCACCCCCGCCCCGACAGGCCGCCGGGATGCGCACAGGGAATCACAGGGCTGGTCGCGTGCAACGGCGACGGCGACAGAGACGGCGACGGCGAAAGGCGTGCTCTCCTGCCCGGCCCTCCGGAGGGCCTCGGCCCCTCCCCAGCAGGGCCCGGGACAGGGCTGGCAGCCACCCGGCACCCAAAATATAAGAGGACATATGAAAAGAAACAAACCGAGACGGACGAGAGCCACCCGGGCTGGAGAAGGAGGGCAGGGCCCCCCGCAAGGGGACTGAGGGACTCAGCTTATGAACGCGTCAGGCCTTGGAAGATGTGAATGGAAGGGGGAAGGGCAAAAGGAAGGGATGGCAGGAGCATGGAAGGAGACTCGGGAGCAAGAGAAAGAGCAATCATGCAGCTTGGGACAAATCTTTTGTTGCTTTATCAGATTCTCAGTCAATCAATCGGTGTTTGCTAGAACCGGGATACGCAGGGGAGTGTGGAGAGCGCGCGCGCGGGAAGAGAGAGATCAAGAGGACGGGCATCACCAGCTGCCCGGGGGCCTTCACTTCGCAGTCATCATCTGTACAAACTCTGTGGAGGGAAACAGACAGGGAGGAGGTCAGCCAGCGAGCGGGGCTCGGCCCCAAGCCGCACCCTGCACCCCCCACCCCGCCCCGACCTGGGGGCTTGGTCCAGAAGCTCCTGCTGGCCCAGAGACAGGGGCCGGGTCGGCTCACCTTCGTAATTGACCTGGCCGTCTCCGTCGATGTCAGCCTCTCTGATCATCTCATCCACTTCCTCATCGGTCAGCTTCTCACCCAGGTTCGTCATGACGTGGCGCAGCTCTGCGGCGCTGATGTAGCCGTTGCCATCCTGGGTGTCGGGGGACAGACAAAAGCTTTGAGCTCGAGCATTCGCCCGGCTCTTCCCTGGGGGCAGCGGGAAAGAGGCCACAGTGCAGGAACTGTCAAGTCACCCACACTCAGCAGGGGCAGGGGGGCTTCCTGAGGTGGCAGAGCAAGCTGGCAGCGGGGATGGCACTGGGACCCAGGCCTCCTGGAAGTGCTGACTCCAGTTACACAGGGCATCCTGGGACGCCACCCGTTCTGCCACCTGTTCTGCTCTCTGCCGGAGTCCCAGAGCCACTCTGGGAAAGGCCTGCTCACCTTGTCAAAGACACGGAAGGCCTCTCGGATCTCCTCCTCGCTGTCTGTATCCTTCATCTTTCTGGCCATCATGGTCAGGAACTCCGGGAAGTCAATGGTCCCGTTCCCTGCAAGGTGGGGAAGGAGCAGGGATGCTCTGGGCCTGGGCCCTGGGAGACGAGCCCGGAGCCCTGGCAGAGGAGACACCGGCTCATCCATCCCCGGAGGAAGGCTCCGCGTGGCCGGGAGGAGGCTCCGCGCTGCCCACCCGCTCCCCGGGGCTCACCATCCGCGTCCACCTCATTGATCATGTCCTGCAGCTCGGCTTCAGTGGGGTTCTGTCCCAGGGATCTCATCACCGTCCCCAACTCCTTGGTGGTGATGGTGCCGTCTCCATCCTTGTCAAAGAGGGAGAAGGCCTCCTTGAATTCTGGGAGAAGAAAGACAAAGAGTCAGAGGCCGAGGACACAGGGAAGTCCTGACCTTGGGAGACAGGCCGAAAGAGTCAGGCCCACCTAAAGAAACCAGAACAAGACTTCAATTCCAGCCCAAGCCTCTCGCCTCTGTACTCAGGGCCGGACCCTTCCTTCTTTCAGTCAACACTTACCGAGCACCTGGCCTGTGCCACGTAAAGCTGCCTGTTCTGTCAGCCTAGCTCAGTGGGGACAGAGGGGAAAATGGGTGACAGTGGCCTTAGACCTTTCTACATTTCTTCTTGGTCCCTGGCTTCAGCCTCTCCCTCAAATGATGAAACGGACCAATGTCATGGAGGGGATGAGAGCCGAGGGAAGTCTCTATCTGAAGTACGCCGGCCAAGGTCAACTGGCTGGGAGAGGAAGGGAAGGAGAGGTGCAGGACGCCTCTGGGCGGCACGGCATCCCTCTTGGCTGGTACCGCCAGCCCAGTTCCCTGGTTTCCAGAGGAGCCGAGCACTGTGTATGGTGGAGTCTGGGGGTGGCCGGCAGCAGAGTGCGGCTGACGGACGATGCGTGGGGTAGGTGCGGGGAGGAAAGGAGAGGGGATGGCTGCCAAGCCAGGAGGATGCGGCGCTAGTGGCACTGAGTGGGAAGGCCACAGCTGGGGACGCATCAGGAGCGGGGAGAGAAGCACGTGGCTCCTGCCCTCCCACTGGGCCCATTTCGGCACCTGGTGCTCCCTACCCCCAAACCCTCAGAGAACAGATGCCTGGCCGCCTATTCCCACAGGGTGTGGGCTGGGGTGAGGTGGACAGTTTGCTAATGGGGACGGGGGGCGGCAGGGGGGTGACGTGGAGCGTGTGTTTGTGTTACCCGAGGGCAGAGCGGGGGTTGAGTGTGGCAGGAGCCAAACGCACAGCTGAGAAGCTTTGCCCCCGAGCCCCTGGGCCCTGGAGAAACATAAGAGTCTCCCTGGGGATGCTGGCACCGCCCTGTGCTGAGGCCTTGTTGTTCTTTGGGGGACGGGGTCATGTGGGCACCCTGCGCTCGTGGTCACTGAACAACAAGGGGGCTCTCTGGCTTTCCTTGGTGGGTCTCCATAGCCACCGGGGTCCAAAGTTTAGAAGCAGAAAGTGTGGGGGGAGGAGGAGGGGTGTGGGGAGGGGAGGAAAGGAGAGAAAGCAAGTCCATCCCTGTCCCCTCTCACTTCAGAAGCTGGGCCTTCAGTACTAGTTACGTGGAGCCTGTTGAACTTGACAGCAAAGCTGGGGTTTGGGTAGCTGCTGGGGCCCAGGGGCTACTTTGTGCTGGCCCATGGCTGTGGAGCTTAACTGAGAGTTGGTCTCTGTCCTCAGGCAGCTCACAGTCTTGGGGTGGGGGGCAGGGAAACCTGCTCAACACACAGTACTTCCTGCAGCTGTGACTTTCTGGGCTTTGGGGGACAGTGGGGCTACAAAAATGAATTAGATAGGATTCAAGGATTTCTTTTAGCTTACTGGGAGATATGTGATCATTCCTTTGTTCATTCATTTTAGTTATTTAGCCAACAAAAATTTACAGAGCACCTACTATGTTTTAGGCACCAAAGATACAGCAGGGACTGACACAAAGTCCCCAAATGAGGAACTCATCTACTGACAGGAGATACAGCAGGTAAAGACATCATAAAATAATTTCAGATAGAGAGAAAGGCTGTGAAGGAAATAGAGTGACCTGATGGAGAGTAAAGGAAAGTTGTCTATTTGAGAGGGGAGTCAGGGAAGTCCTTTCCAAGGTGACATTTGAGCCGAGACCCAAAGGATGAGAAGGAGCTGCCCGTCAGTGCAAACAGCTGGGGGAAGGCACTTCTGGCCCAGGAGAAATCAAGTGCAAGCGCGTGCAAAGGCGAGTGCAGAGGTGGGAGTGTCGAGCCATCTCCTGGGCGGCTCCTCAAGTGGGCCAGGAGCTCTGCAGCCCCACAGTAAGGCAGGGAGCTCACCTTCTGAGCCTAACCGGCAGGAGTCGGGCTCACCCTGCAGCCACTGATTAAAAGACCCCGATGACCCATGGCCAGGAGAGGAACCAGCCCTGCCGTCTGGTGAGGGTCGGGCTCAGGACTCTGAGGTTTGGTGTTACTGGGGCAGTGGTGTGCTCTTATACACACTAAGTTTATCTGTCAGACGCTCCTCCTGGCCCCTCCGGGCCAGAGTAAGATTTGGCTGGGGATGCAGAGGACTTCCCGCGGCAGGGGGAGGGGAGGGAGGGAGGCAAGCTCACCTGCGATCTGCTCCTCAGTCAGCTGGTCAGCCTGGAAAAGCAGGAAGGAGAAAGTTAGTCACAGGCTGGCACATCTTCCTTGCTCAGCCCGGCCCCCTCTGGTGAGGCTGGTTCCACACAGCATCCACATACCTGGGCAATGGAGGTCATGCCAGAGCCAGGGCCTGGGATAAAGTCTGGTGGTTCGGGAAGCTGGGGACTAAGGTGGGCTGGAAAACCAGGCCAGCCTGATTACACCGCCCAGACTCCAGGGTCTCCAATCCAACCCAGTGCTCTGGAGCCGCGGTGGGCGGGAAAAAGTGCTGCCCCAGACCCCACCCAGCTGCACCAGCACAGCACGGGAGCCCCAGAGGCTGAGTGAAGGGAGCAGTTGCCCTAGAGGCCTAATCAAGCAGCTCTAGAAGGCTCCAAACCCAAACAGGCCAGTCCATGGGTAGGGCACAGGGAAGATGTCTGGGGCCTCTTTGCCAGTTTCTATGTCACCGATTTGGAGGCACTAGGTCCAAGCACAGTGGACCCAACTGGCAACAATTCTCCTAACTGGTGGCTCTGAGGCGCTCCGAGTGCCCAACAGAATCCTGCTCAGGCGGGGGCAGCCCCCCACTCGCTTGTGCATGGGGCACCAGTCCGCTGTTTCTTTTGGGCAGGAAGGGTGAGTGTCAGGGAGGGGACTGCAGCAGGCAGCGGTGGCAGAAGCTGGAGGACTAAAGTCAGCTTCCCTCGCTGCGCTGCAGTTTTTAACCCTCGCCGGCCCTGGCCACTCCTTTCGTTAGGTCGGTGGCAGGCAGCCCGTACTGCATGCGGGGCTTGGGGGCGGGGCAGAGGAGAAGCAAAAGCTAGCTTGTTCCCCACTGGTGTGCTGGGAACTAGCCAGGCATAGGGATCCTCTGGGGCAGCAGCCATGAGGGGAACAAAATCCTAACATTTAGCAGCAGAAAAGGAATCTTCCTCGGTTTTTGTGAATGCTGCCAAAAAGGCACCGCTCTCCCCAGACCATCCCCTTCCTTCATTTCCTTTCACAGTTAGGGGAAAGGGGCTCCACGTCTACAGCGGGCTTCTAGCGTTGACTCTGAGAGCCCCCCAAACTGATGCCACTGTGTGTATTCGCATTATTCTCCATAAAGTTTCCAGAGCTAGCAACAACCCCCCAACCCTGTCCCAAATATGAAGACCGATCACGTTAGAACAGGTCTCAAATGTCCTTTTTCTTCTTTTTTCTTTTTTTTTTTTTTTTTAATCTAAGGGAAGAGAAACTTAGGCCAAGCCCCAAATAATCAGAATGGGAGGGGAAATCAAAGTGATGATGACAGAGGGGAGATGGCTAAGGGAGGGGGAAGCAGGAAGGTAGAGAAGGAAAAACACCACACATGCACATTCTGGAAAAGTCCAAAGTCTAAAGGGAAGGTTAGGAGGCCAAATGGAGCTACTTCTGCATCGTTTTCAAAAAAGGCCCAGGGCTGCCGGTCTCCTGAATGTCAGCCTGGCAGCCCCAGGCCCACAAGCCCCTTGCTCCTCCGCTTCCCCTGGCTTCTACGGGTCAAGAAGCCCGAGCCGATCCCCTAGGTCCTGACACCCGAGGAAGCTGCTGGGGGAAAGTGAGAACAGAAGATGGGCTTCTGGTTACCAAGGCCAGGTGATGCCAGGGGAGGGGAAGAGGCGGAGGGGAGAGCAGCAGTCGGGGGAGCAGGGCCGCCGTTCCCTCTGCTTTCATCCTCTTCCCCTGGCCTGGATGGAAAAAGCTAGTCCAATCGGGGACCTCCGCGCCCCTACCACACCACCTTCGGGCAGCACTGGCAGGGGCTGGGGGCAAGGCGGTTGGCACAGGCTGCAGAATGGCCCAGAGTGGCTCTGAAGGCCGGTGCCTGCCGCTCCCCACCGCCAAGCTGCAAGGCGCAGAGAGGCGGCCACACTCTTACGGGGTCGCTGCAAATAGGCGTGGCTCTGACTGCAGGGCCCACCGCACGCTCTCTCCCTCCCTGTTAGGAGACCCTCTCCCCTGCTTGGGGAAGGAAAGGTCCCAGCTCCGAGCTAGAGATCTTAAAGCATGGCTGCTGCCCAGGAAGCTGATCACCGCTGGGGAGCCCTTCTCAGGGCTTCTTCCCTTTCCAGAGCTGAAGATTTTCAGCTTTCACTAACAACTGTCTCCAAAATAACCCAATTGCTCTTCTGCTTCCATGTCCCTCATCTTAGGCTCCAGCAAGGAGACGGACAAGGAAAAAATAATAATCCTGGGGTGGGGGAGGGAAGAGGGTATTATTTCTCTGCCTTGCTCCAGCCCCCAGCCAGTGCCAGAGAGCAGTGTTAGATGAGATCAGAAACCAAGGCCAGGGCCCCTCACCCGGGCCAAGGAGGAGCCACAGAGCTCAGGCCAAAGTCCAAGGCCAGTTAGCAGTGACTTGTCCCACCCATCCATACCTTGCCGATTACAAATGGAAAGAGAAACTAGTAGGGCCAAAGCTCGGGTCCTATTTGGGAGGCGGGGGGGCCTCCTGGCACCTGCCAGTGATTCGGCGCCCGTTCAGCAAGGTTCTGCTGGGGGAAAATGGGGTAGAGGCGAGAGGAGCCATCAGGCCTGTGTCAGCAAGTATGAGATCTGATACACAGCAGCGGCGGCTTGTTCCTCCCCAGCCTTGCCAGGGAGGATGGCTGTGCACGGTCCCGAGGCTGAGCCTGGGGGGTAGCAGGGACCGGGAAAGAACTAGTCTGCTGGTTTTCTCTCAAAGCCCGAGCTGTGTGAATTAACAGAAGCACTCAGTGAGGGCCCCGAACAGAACAAGCGGCCCTCGGGCTGATGAAGGGGTCCTTCTGGAGGTCTCCTCTAGTCAAGCTCTGCAGTCCCCACCCCGAGGCCACAGGAACAGGCATCCGATTGTCACCGACGCCACACTGCACTGCACTGTCATTTGGCACAAGTGAGGAGATGCAGAGCGGTGCGTGGAGCTGGAGACCATGAGAAAACCAGCATTCCTGTTTGGAAAGAACAGCTCTCTTGGTCTGAAAGGGACAGTGAGCGGGTGAGGTTCAAGGCTGAAAAAGCTGGCTCATTTGATGCATCCCAAACTTTCATCTCCCACCCCCATTTCGTGCGGCGTCAGTGCGCCACAGGGGCCCCAACAACTCCGCCCACCTGCTCCGCTGCTGCCGGTGCCGGCCGCCCAGCTCCATTCTTTCTGGGAAGGGGACCCGAGAGCCACTCCCTCCGGCCTCTGCAGCCCACTCCCCATCCAGACTGAACAGTCTTTGTCCCAGCTTTGCCCTGGAAACTTCCAGGGAGCTACCCACATCCACCTCCAACCCGAGGCCCACCTCAGCTGCCATTCATTTTCTCCAACACGTCCCCAGATCTCCTTCCACCTCACCTCCCACCACCCAAGCCAAAGTCCTCTCCCACCCCTCACCTCGGAAAGCCACCTCCTCATGGACCCAAACGCAACACTCCGCACTTCCAAACCCAACCTCCCTTCCCAGTTCAATAGCCTTAACCCACCAGTAACCGCAGAACCTTCTCTGGCTGCCCCCCACATCAACCACGAGGTCCCCTGTCCCCCCAGCACTGGCAAGCTCGCCATCCCCTTTTAACCACTTCCCCGACCCCAATCCTCTTCAGTCCCTGCAGGTTTCCAGAGCATCTCCTAACCTCGGCTGCCACCCACCCCAGGCTCTTCTTCCCCAAGCTTGCGCCTCACCCTCCTCCTCCTTCCTCTGCACTGTCGGTCTTTAGAGAACCCCCTTCTCTCCCCTCAAGGGTCTGATCTGTAGAAGGGACCCCCCCCGCCCCCCCCAGGAGCACTCCCCCCGTCCAGGGCCAGCTACCCACGGCCCCCTCTCGGGGAGCTCCCCAGCAGCCCGGCTTCCTTCCGAACCCCCTTCCCTGCATCCTCTCAGGACCCAAAGCCTTTATCAGGGCACAAATCACCCCCTTCCCTAGCCAATGTTTCTTACCTCGCCCCCCTGGAATCCAAACACCTCACCTTAGCGACCAAATGCCCCATCCTGGGTCCAAGAGCCCTTCCCTTCTGAAGGTCCAGATGCTCCATCCTGGGTTCAAATACCCCCTTGGAGGGCTCAGGTGCCCGTTCTGGGGGCTAGAGAACCCATCTGGTGCTAAAAGTCGCTTTTGGAAGCCCCCAACCCCCTTTTCGGATCCAAACGTCCAGCTCTGGGTTCGAATGACCTCGATAAGGGGGCAGAGAGGGGTCCAGAGGCGCTCTCCGGGGCCCAAACGCCCCCCATTCTGGGTCCACTCGCGCTCTCGGGGGTCCTGCTCCGCCGTGCCCGCCTCAGAGCCCCCAGCCTCGGCGGCCCTTCAGCCTCACTCACCATGGCGAGGCCCGGGGTGTCCGGAGCGTGGGGATCAAGGTTCCTCCGGCGGCGGCAGCAGCTGCAGCACCTTGAGCTCCGCCGCGCGTCCGCGCCTCCACACTCACTGCCCGCAGCGCGCGCCGCCGCCGCCGCCGCCCGCCCCAACGGTCCCTCAACGGCCGCCGCGCGCGCCCCGCCCCACCCGGTCCGCGCGCCTCCGCACTGCGGCTCCCACGGATCCCTCCGCGCCTCTCTCCGCACTGCCGGGCCCGCGGATCTCTCGCTCCCACCCCTCTCGGGGCTGGGTTTGTGGCCGGCCGCGCGCGCGCGCGCACCCGCCGTGGGACTACTTTCCGTCGCCGCGCGCCCCGCCCCCTGTGCCACTCTACTTTTCTCCTCGGCGGAGGGGCACTGCTCGGCGGCGCGTGACGCGTTCTTGTGTGAGCCGCGCCGCTATTGGGCCCGGGCGACGGCGGAAATGAGAGCGCGGTGCCGATTGGTCCGGCCTTCCCTGCAATGCGTCAAACTGGGGCGAGCCACTGCGTGGTGGTGGTGGGCAGCCTGAAATGTGTGGCTGCGTGGAGCTGTGAGGTGTAACGAGGCGAAGGGGAAAATTGTGTGACTGTTAGAGAAGCAAATACATCATCTTCGTGGTCAGGGAGTGGTAAAGGGGTGGCGGAAGATGCAGAAGCACTTTCTCGGCTCTCCCCTCTAACAGATGGAAGATGGTGCAATCCAAATTTCTGGCCTGGAAGCCCCGCCCCCAACTGGGCCCTATGTTGTGGCGGGGTCTTCAAGGTTCCTCTCTTCCCCTAAAGGTACTTCCCGTTGGGACAGGTGTGTGCACCCTGAGACACCCTCCACAGGTGTCCGGAACCCCTATCCCCACTTCACTCCTGATTGTCTCAGGGTCTGTGAAAGTGGGGCCGTCGCAGGACAGCCTCTGGGAACAGGGCGTTAATTCAGTCATTCATTAAAAAAGACTGAATTGGGTGCCTGGTGTAAGGTTGGGACCCGTGATTGGCTGGGCTGGGGATACCAAACTTCCCAACCATTGTGCTGTTGTCTTGTAGACCACTTGACTCTTGCACTCCTTGTTCTAAGGTTCCAGCCATAGGAGGAAAAAGAGTGCGAAGGTTAGCTGAGACTTTACTGGGGCTCAGAAACGCTCCCCTTTTCTTGTTTAGAATGGGAGCTGCTATTCGATTACATGTCCCGTACCCCTCTCGGTGATTGGCTGAGGAATGGCGAGTGAGCCAATCATTATGTCCCACCTGGAACAGGATGTAGGCTAATGAGAGTCCTTCCCTGGGTTTTTGGATCTAGAGTTTGGGGACAGGAAGCCTTTTCCTTTTGCATGATGAGGCTGTGAAGAAATAGGTCTGGCACTGTCTGTGGCCATTCTCCCACCCTGGAGGGGAGAATAAAAATGATACCAGGGAGAAGCAAAGAAGAGATGGAGTGAGAGAGTCCTGTTGCCATTCACTTCCCTGGTTCCAGTACTCTTGAGGCCAGATGCACAACCATCATGCCAGGATTTTGCTTATATGAGCTATTAAAATTTCCCATTTAACTCAAACTGGTTTGAGTTGAATTTCTGTCACGTACACCCAAAGATTTTCTGATGGGTGTGAGCTGGGCTAAACTCTGTCTTGGTCATCAGCATTGGCCCTGAAACAGAAGGCCAAGGACCCAGTCAACATTTGCTGAACAAATAAGCAAAATGGAATCAGGCTCATGCTCCCTCCCCCTTTCTCTCTCCTCCCTGTCTCTGAGTCTTGACTTCTGCCAGGCAGACCTTAACTTCTGAATTACTTAGGCCTATAAAATAATACATATACTACTATTAACATGTTTAAGCACTTACTCTGTTCCATGCACCATTCCACTCGCTTTGCATCCATTAGTTTATTTAGTTCTTACATTATCCCTATGGGTTTGTTACTTCCATTTTCCACCTGATGACACTGCTTTATTGCCACTGGAATTAGATGAGACCAGAGAGGTATGAAAGCTTGACCAAAAGCAGAGATGTGAAGTAGCTTGCCCATGGTCACACAGTAGGAGGTAGAGTCAGGATGTGATCCCCAGCAGTTTGCCTGAAAACCCCTCACTCTTAAACACCATTACACTACCAGTGGGAGAGATCATATTTGTCTTCTATTATCCATTTTCCCTGTCTTCCAGCATAATAGAAGTTTAGCTGGGCACATTGCAATCCTGAATAAAAACTACATTTCCCAACCTTCCTTGCAGTTATGAGTGGTCATTTGATTGAATTCTGGCCAAAAAGGATAGTGATATGTGAAACTTCTGGATATACCGTTAAAGGGGAGGATATGCCCTCCTTCTTCTCCTCTTGCCTGCTAGTAGAGCAGCCCTTGTAGGCATTAGATGAGAGACCAATGGTGACCATACACACCTGGGACCTTGATGATTGCCTGGACCAGAGCCCACCCTTCCATCCCCGGTGCCAAACTTTTATTCGAGAGAGAAATAAATTTCTGTATTGCTTAAACCACTGTTATTTCGGATCACTTTGTTATAACAGCCAAACATATACATGTCCCCCTTTTGGTTACTGCCTTTGCTTTGGTGGAAGCTCTTATGCCTACATTAGTGAGGGGTCATGTGGTTCAGGCATAAACCAATCAGCATGTCCTACTTCCATACCTCTGAGTGGTTCAGAGCCAATTGTATGACTCTTTTCTTTCCAGGCGTGGCATAATTTACATTCAATAAAATGCCACAGATCTTAAAGTGTTCAGTTCAATGAGTTTTGATCATTGTGTACGCCACGTAACCACCACCCAAGACAAGCTGTAGAACATTTCCATCATCCCAGAAGTTAGCTCCCTTGTGGCTCTTTCCAGTCAACTCCTGTCCCCCTCAAGCAACCATTGTTCTGGCTTCTGTCATTAGAGATTCGTTTTGCCTGTTCTAGAGTTTTGTAGAAATGGAATCACTCGGCGTGCATTTTTCTGGTCTTGGCTTCCTTTGCTCGATGTAATATTTTTGAGCAAAAGTTGCATGGCGCATGCTTACACTAAAATATATTTTTTGTTGTTGATCTGGAATTTCAAGTTCAACTGGAGTCCTGTATTTCTAATTGCTAACTCTGATGATCCTAATCTCAAAGCACCTTCTTTCCATGGTTGGGAAATGATCTTAGTGACCTTACAGGGACCACCTGAACTTCCAGGCCTCAGGTTGTCCTATGCTACAGCCAGGCAAGAATCCTGATAGTGGCTTCAAATCTTCTGAGCTTTAGGAATGATCAATGAACTAAGGCCCAACCGCATTATCATCAACACCCCAGCTCACATCCATCAGCTGGACAAACGCCAAGTCCAATAATACTATCTGTTGCTGGATCCACGCCACGATCTGGTGACCCTGTTATTTCTCTGACCTCACCTCCCTACAATCTTCTCTCACTCTCCTGGTTCCGGCCACACTGGCCCCTTTGCTGTTCTTTGAACTCATTTGGCTGACTCCTGCCTCAGAGCCTTTGTATTATTTCCTCTTCTTCAAATGCTCTCCCCATGATGGTTTTGTGGTTTGTCTCCTCCTTTGCTTTGTTCAGATGACACGTCCTCAGTGATGGCCTACCTTGACCACCCCATTTAACATTGTAAACCTTCACTCCCAATTGCCTTCACTTGGCCTTATTCTTCTCATAGGTGGGACCACTTTCTCAAATATGATATACTTTTCTTATTTATTCTATTTAGAATTTGATTCTCCCACTGGAATATAAGTTCCATGAGGTCTGATCTTTCCATTGTGTTCACTGTTGTATCTTCAGTGCCAAAAGCAGAGCCAGGAATATAATAGGTGCTCAATAAATATTTTTTTAAATAACTAGATAAATCTGGGGAGATGGAAATTCTCCTACAGTGCTGGTGGGAGAATATATTGATACAAAGACTCTAGTGAGTGTCCCATTTGGCATAGGCTAGGTTATAGTACAGTAACAGCTGCAAAAATCTCAGTTAGCACAGTTAAAGTTTCTTTCTCACTCACATAAAATCCACCAAGGGTCTTGGCCTCTCTGCAGGACAGATGTCCTCCATGTGGTGACTCAGTGTCCCAGGCTCTTTTATCTCTCCTGAAGGTCTCTATGTTGCCACAGCCGGGGAAGAGAGATTGGAGAATGTCCCGGGGAGTTTTCATTGTCTTAGTAGAAGTGACATCTGTCACTTCAGCTCACATTTCATTGTCCAGAACCAGCCACGTGGTCCCATGTCACTGCTAAGGGATGGAGAAGTGTATTTTCTCCCGTGCCCCAGAAGAGGAAACAGGAAACAGAATTTGGTGACCATACCATGGTTTTGGTCACAGAGAGACATTTGACCATATCTGTTAAGTTGAACATGTACATTTGCTAAAATCTAGCAGTTCTACTCTTAACTATATCCTTGATAAGTGGCTTTCAAATTATTTTGAATGAGCTTCACAGCAAGAACCACATTTTACATAATAACCCAGCCGTATT
>NW_021145525.1:0-43086 GCF_002837175.3 Physeter macrocephalus
TATACCTTGATGATTTCTAGACCATCACTCAAGTGAAGCGATGCTAAACATGAGTTTGGAAGTGAAGGGTGTCAGATGGAGATCTGCCTCTTGAACCATCCAGTTCTCTTTGACAGCCCAAGTGTCTGAAGTAGTCAAAATGTGGGTTGAGTGGGGAAGAGGTGGATCCTGACATTTAGCTAAGTATATACCTTCTCCTGTACTTATTGCAGGCAGAATCAACATACAGTTTAGATCCCAACCAATAACCTAAAAATCAGAGACCTTGCCAGATGGACTAATGCAGTTACTTTAGGATGTGGGTTTAATGAAGTGTAATGCACATGCATGCATGTTTTGGAGACAGAGATGATGAAACAGAATTATAGTCTCTAAAGCAATTGTCATTCTTAGTTCAAATTTTAAAATATATATGTATATGTACATATACATACATATATATGTATATGTATGCGTGTCTATGCATTGAAAGTTACTTGCAGATAGTAACGTTGGGTAAGTTTTAAATGTCTAACCACAATTTGTGTTCTCCCTTGAACAGTATTTCTCAAAGTATGATTTATGAATCCCCTATAAAAGAACTACCTGGGGAACTTGTTAAAAATGCAAATCCCCGGACCCTGGCTTAGACTTTCCAAAGTCAGCATCTCTGGGGCAGGCCCAGGAAGTTACTAGTTGATCAGCTTAACTTATTTATTTCTAATTAGAAATGCATGGTTAAATATCATAGATTTCATCCTCCCCTCCCCATGTATTCCCAAAATGATCCAGGAACTAGCTGAATTACTGGAAGAAGAAAAGCTAAGTTGTGTGCCAGTGCTCATCTTTGCTAATAAGCAGGATCTGCTCACAGCAGCCCCTGCCTCTGAAATTGCAGAAGGACTGAACCTGCACACCATCCGCGACCGAGTCTGGCAGATCCAGTCTTGCTCGGCTCTCACGGGAGAGGGCGTTCAGGTGAGGTTACTGGAGGGCTCGGTCACCTGGCAACACAGCAGCCAACCGAGGTAGCCTGTCTCATTGGTTGGGTGGATCTAGATAGAAAAATGTATGAAACAAATAGCCTTTGATGGGCAGATGAACCATTCCAGGATGTGAAAGGCCTGGAGGAGTTTGATTCTTTTCTACTTAGCAACCAATCCGATATCATTAACTGTTCCAAGAAAGCCACAGATAAACCACCCCCAACGAGTGACAAGCTACCTCACTGGGGAGGAGGTTCGGAATGGAAGAATTCAAAAATGCTTTCCGACTCTAGGATTCTTTGGTGATTGGGTTGGGGGTTTTGTGTTGCGTCTTGTATTACGGATGCTAAATACTTGTACTCCCAAGGTAACAGAGCCATCAGCAACACACTAGTTATCCTAGAAGTGTTTTGTCTTTTCTGTTGGCTGTCTCCACTGCTGTCAGGGTTGGGGCCTGTTTCATGCTACTTCAGGTTGGTTTCCCATGGAGAAGCTTCTGCCGACCGAAAGCCTTAGGCTTTACACTGAGGAACTGTGTACCGAAGAGCAGCTCCCCCTCATTTGATCTTAATTTAGGGCAGAAAACGATTGTAATCCAGACACCTGAAAGGCTCAAAGAATGATCAATAGTTTCACCTCTGATGTTTCCTACCAAGCAGCCTCAAACCAGTTGACCCTTGGGGTCAGCCCCCTAGGACCACTTCTTGATTCTGAAGCCCCCAGTGTGCTCTACGCGCCTCATTTTCAACATCTGGTGTACCTGCCAGGGAGGTGACCCAGTGCTGTGAGAACCAGACAGCACTGCTCTAGGATGCTTTGGGGGATCAACAGCATCTAGAAAAATGGCATCTCCCCTCATTGCCGTAGGACATGTGTCTCCGGTGGCACGACCAGTTTGCTTTTCTGTGAACTTGGTGTGTTGGGGGATGAGCCCGAGATTTGATTCTCCATCACTGTCCGGCAGCCTCTGTCCATTTCCCTTCTAATACTCTTCTCCCCCTCTCTCAGACATTTGACACTGATTTGTCTTAAAACTGTCTGACCACTTTTATCTCAAACAAATAATCACTTCCTAGAATTATCTCACCTGTTCCAACCGTTTGCTGCCTGGTTTTTCCCTCTTTGTTACACAAAGAGCCAGGGCCCCTTCCGTGCTTGGCCTCTGATCTGAGGGCAGACCTGTCAGCACGGAACAAGCGCCCCTGCTCCAGACTCCTTGATACCTGCCCCTCAGAAGCTCTTGGTGTGCATGTGTGTGTTGTGCAGGCTCCCAAGTAGCCAGAGGTTACCTCGGCTGTGTCCCCAAAAGGGAAGCTGGGGCCCTGCGAGTCTCTGTGAGGTGTAGGTTTAGGGAGGGGGCAGGTGTTAAGTCTCATCTATTTCCTTTTTTTCTTTCCTAGAATGTGGTTATAAAGCAATATATTCTCATTTTAATCATATCAAAGTAATACATAAAATTAAAAACTAAAAAGTTCTTTCGGGGGCTTCCCTGGTGGCGCAGTGGTTGCGCGTCCGCCTGCCGATGCGCGGGAACCGGGTTCGCGCCCCGGTCTGGGAGGATCCCACATGCCGCGGAGCGGCTGGGCCCGTGAGCCATGGCCTCTGAGCCTGCACGTCCGGAGCCTGTGCTCCGCAACGGGAGAGGCCACAGCAGAGGGAGGCCCGCATACCACAAAAAAAAAAAAAAAAAAAAAAAAAAAGGTGCTTTCATTTCCCCTAATCCCACTCAAGAAAGAAACTGCCATTAATAGTTTTATTCTTCTCAGGTCTCCTCTATAAAATTGCAATCACTTATGTGATTATGTATATCTTATCAGGTTTTGAATTAACTGGGCAATTTTCAGCTGGTCCAACAAGTATGTTACAACCCAGAATGTTTTTGAGTAGGTAAACTCTGATCATTTTATTTAGCTTCTCACTTTTAAACAAAAATCAAGTTCTGCCTAAGGTATTTCCCTCAGTTGTGCCAAAGATGGTACTCATGGGGCCTCAGGTTATTTTGGTGAGGATGAGGCCCAGGAAAAGAGAGTAGCTTTCTTGTGTTTGTACAACCCACTTCAGCAAGAGGACTCTGCCTCTCTAAATGGTTTAGAACCCAAATATAGAAAATAGAGAACATCTTGAGTTTGGGGACTCTAAAGGTGGGGCCTTAAGAAAATAAATGCAGGGACTTCCCTGGCGGTCCAGTGGTTGGGACTCCGCACTTCCAACGCAAGGGGTGCTGGTTCAATCCCTGGTCGGGGAACTAGGATCCCACATGCCACGTGGCACAGCCAAAAGATTTTTTTAAAAAAGAAAGCAAATTAAATCATTTTTTTAAAAAAAGAAAAGAAATGCATTCTGTATGCATACTCCTAAGAAAGTGGGAATTGACAGCTCTGTGATCTTTTTTCACACTTGGCCAGAGTGTCGAAAGGAAGAAAAAGCAAAGCTGGAATTAACAGTGAGGCTCTGGTTTCTTCAGCCAGCCTTAGGGATATAGAAAGGAGGGACTAGGGTCATCTCTTTAGAGGAATGGCATTCAAGTCAAGGGTGCTTCCTCAGAGGAGCGTGGAGTTGGGAGGGAGCTCTGGTCATTGTCTTTCCAGTCCCCACCCCTCCCGCTCGGCCAGGCAGAGATGACAAGGACAGACTCCTTGTTGCCAGCTGTTGAGCTGCCATAGAAATGAAGTTCCCTTTAAGTCACAGGATCTTTGGGCCAAAAAAGAGGCTGTGAGCTACCAGACAGACAGAAGGTGGGGGCAGGCAGGAATCAAGGGAGACAGTCCTGTATGGTTTGATCTTGTTAGAAAGTTCTTCCCAGATCAGGGGCCTCAGCAACCAGGTTCACAGGAAATGAGAGATCCAGTAAAGAACCGTGAGCAAGAAAAATCCTGATTTTATATGGAGAAGAAATAGTTTGAAGGTCACTTAATTAGTTTAGTAGATAGTACCATGGTATATAGAATTGGGTAGTTAAGACTGGGATTTCAAGGTTAATGAGATTAGATTATGGTTAATAGAATGATATAAATTTAGAGAATTTAACCATTATTTGAAATGGGTTATTTAAAAAAAATGTTAATTAAGAAGGGAGTCTGCTGTCTGTCGTCCTTTAATGGTAGCCTTTGAGGACTGGAGAAAGGTCGTGGAAACACTTTTCATTGTGAGGCACTGATTGACCATGTCCCTCTCAGGTAATACCTTTGACCTAAGCTCTTGCCCTCTCAGCCAGTTTCTTGATTTTCATTTTAAAAACAGTCACTTAGGTGGAATTCTTTCCCTGCATTGCTTAGTTCAGGAGCAGGCCTTTTAAAGATTCTTGTTAATTAAGACTTTAACTATTCCTAAAAATGAAAGACTTCACTAGAAAAATGTCACTTTCAGAGATTCTGTGTAAAAATTACTGAAATTTCCTAAATTCCTATTTCATCCTCCCATTCCACCCTCCCCACCCACTACCCACTGAAAGCTGGTCAGTAATGGGCAGAGCTGCTAAAATGATCAGATGTGAAGTGGGTCAAGTATCTGGCACCACAGCCCTAATGACCCTGAAAGAAAATGTACAGAGGTTAAAAAAAGACCTGGAATTTCTGTTACTGTTTTAGATGTTTAAAAACAGTGTCTCTATTTACATTGTGTTTGTGTGTGTGTTTAATCAAAATGCATTTGAGAGACCTGTCCTCTACTGATAAATAACCATCCAGTGGGTGAGTCAAGGGAACAGATCCACTAGGTGGGGAGCTATGCCCTCTGGAGTAGTCGGGCAAGGGAGATCACTTCTCCTTAGCCAAGTAGCTTAAACATATGATTTGACATTATGGAAGTTAGTGATTCCTGGGGTGGATTTCACGTTCTTGTTCTGCCTGATATTCTGATGGCAAATACATGCAGTCTTTACAAGGACAGGCAGTCCCTTGCTCTGGGTGTGGAAATTGGCTTTTGAGGGCTTCACAAGTGTTTGGCACAGGTCTTTCTTTGCCTGACTAATGGTGGCAAGGAGGCAGCCCATCATGTAATTAAAGCAAGTTTTCATGGGAAACTATCAAGAGCAGAGCATAGGTAAATGGCACTAAAAGCTGAAGGAGAACATCAATCTTGGAAACTCTGGGCTATGAAGAGTCCCATAGTCCAGAGGAGTGATCAGAGGAGACCCAGTTATGTCAAGTAGATGATGGCAGAAAGAGGAGAAACTAAACAATGTTTGGGAGGGAAAACCCGCAGCCCCTGCAGGCAGACTGCCTTGCAGACATGGAGCGGCCTCCCTCTGCACCCTGGGGCTAGGCCAGGGTTGCTAGGGCCTCTCCTAGTGCCCAACATCTAGCCTGGGACTCTTCTCTTCTTTTCCCTGGGTGTCTGGAAAATAGTGAACAAAGATCTGGCTTAGAGCCAGAGAAAGATATAGAGAAATCAATCCCTCTTCCACCTGCAGACCTGAATGTGAACCCCAAACCACAGCTTTCCTTGGCTGGTGTAGCTTCAGGTGCTTGAAGACATTTCCTCCCTAGAACATTGTGTGTGTGTGTGTGTGTGTGTGTGTGTGTGTGTTTAATTAAAATTATACTGCATTGGAATTTCCTTTCAAAGCAGAGATCAGCAGTTTCACCCTGGTCTCTAACCTTAGTCATAACAGAGACATGCCTACACCAGTAGCTTTGAGCTAGCAGAAGGTTCTCCTGGGTATCGCTCTCCATGCCCCTACCTCATGCTCATCCCTTCTTTTCACATAGCTTCCACATTCCTTGTCTTCCTTCACCAAGCAGGAGCCATGATCCGGCTCACAGAGGTCTCACCTACACAGAAAGGGCCTCTAGCAGTCTGAGCCCTGATGTGTGAGCTGTCCTTCAGAGTGCCTTGCAGGTGAACAGTAAACATTCACTAGCCCAGGTTCTTGTTTTTGTTTCTTTTTCCTTGATCCAGGGGACCTTTCCCTTAGTATGCCAACAGAATTTCAATATATTTTTTTAAATGACATTTACAACTTCTTTCTAGGCCTGAATCAGTTATTTTCAACTCCCAGTGTGTATGGAGCTGCTTATCTGCAAGTCAGACCTCAGGTTTATTTTTAAATTTTCAGATCTCTCTGTAGACTAAGGAAGCAAGCTTGGGACATGCGATTCTGCTACCTTTCTGGTGCAGTGCCCTTTGTCACCAGAAAAAGTATTAATAGCAAGCAATATTTTATGTATGCTGCTTCCAGCTGCTCCTTGACCCTGGGGGCCCAGTGGCACAATGGGATAGGCTGCATTGCTCAGCAAGGGTCTGAGCTCCGTCGTCTTAAAGCAATTACTGATGTGACCGTGTAGTCCTCGTGGCATTAAAAACCAGGCCCACCCAACCATGGCTGCCACTGCTCAGTTCCAACCATCAAGCAGTGATGGATGCATTGCAGAGAGATCAAATTAAGAGGAGTGCAGTGAGGTGGATGGACCTAGAGTCTGTCATACAGAGTAAAGTAAGTCAGAAAGAGAAAAACAAATACCATATGCTAACACATATATATGGAATCTAAAAAACAAAAATTGTTCTGAAGAACCTAGGGGCAGGACAGGAATAAAGACACAGATGTAGAGAATGGACTTGAGGACGCGGGGAGGGGGAAGGGTAAGCTGGGACGAAGTGAGAGAGTGGCATTGACATACACACACTACCAAATGTAAAATACATAGCTACTGGGAAGCAGCCACATAGCATAGGGAGATCAGCTCGTGCTTTGTGACCACCTAGAGGGGTGGGATAGGGAGGATGGGAGGGAGACGCAAGACGGAGGACATATGGGGATATATGTATACATATAGCTGATTCACTTTGTTATAAAGCAGAAACTAACACACCATTGTAAAGCAATTATATTCCAGTAAAGATGTTAAAAAAAAAGAGGAGTGCAGTCGGGGACCACTCTTCCCGTAGAAAGGGCATTATGCCTTTAATCCCAAAACGGAGAGATCTGTGATCAGTAGGTTTTCACCCATATGGTTAGGGGCCATCTTATATCTTTCCCAGCAGTTAATAGGGAATAATATCATGACATGGTAAAATTTATTTCCTCTCCAGAAGGCCAAACAAAGCTCAGTATTTGAGGTTCAGTGTCTCTCCTCAGTCTCTAGTATTGAACTGAAGCTAATCAATTCAAATTCAGTTTCAGCGAGGTTGGTCAGGGGAGGTGCGGTGGAGGAAGAAAGGGAGGACTACTTATGCCATAAGATTGTCAGCTCTGTGAGGAAGATCCAGTACGCAGGCAGAAATTTGGTCAAACCAGTTTTTGACAATAAAGGTTCAACCATTAAACGAACCTATGAGTTCATTTCCTTCTTTGGAGGCGGAGCCGTAACCTACTTCGGATCAGTAAATGATCACCTTTTCTCAGTCTGTTTTTTTTGTTTTTTGGAGTTTTTTAAATAAATTTATTCATTTATTTTTGGCTGCGTTGGGTCTTCGTTGCTGCGCGCAGGCTCTCTCTAGTTGCGGCGAGAGGGGTCTACTCTTGGTTGTGGTGCGCAGGCTTCTCACTGCAGTGGCTTCTCTTGTTGCGGAGCACGGGCTCTAGGTGTGCGGGCTTCAGTAGTTGTGACTCGTGGGCTCTAGAACGCAGGCTCAGTAGTTGTGGCGCACGGGCTTAGTTGCTCCGCGGCATGTGGGATCTTCCCGGACCAGGGCTCGAACCCGTGTCCCCTGCATTGGCAGGCAGATTCTTAACCAGTGCGCCCCCAGGGAAGCCCCAGTCCTCTGTTTTTAAAAAATCAAAGCCTTGCCAGATGAAGGCCAGAGTGCCGTGGCTGCTGACTTAAGCATGAGAAGCAGAAGGGTCCTCCTCTTGCAATGATGTTGTCCCTAAAGAGAGAGATCCTGCTGGAGGTGGCGGGCTCGCGGAGAGTTAATACCTGGGGAGCGAGGTAAACACGTAGGATTCCACACGCGCCGATACCTGGCAGCCCGGGAATCCTGAGAGCTGAGTGGCCAGAAACAGCCTCTGGCACCTTCAGAGCTGCAGCAAAGCCACGCACGGTGCTTGGGTAGGGCTGTTCCGTCTCATGCCCCTGTATTCAGCTGGAAGTCGTAACGAAGAAAAGACTGGAATTGCCCCCTCTGCCAACTTGGGCATGAGGCCCAGGTTCTCTCTAAGCCTGAGGCAGAGCTCCTCCCCGAGCAGCTGCCCGCAGTCACTGAGAAATGGTCATCGAGAGCAGATGCTGGGGCTAGATTGCCTGGGTTCACAGCCTGCCTCTGCCACGCACTCTTCTGTGCCCCCATTGCCTCATCCATGAGTTCCTGCTTCACAGTGTTGTTACAAGGATTAATTTAAAAGATATAAATCGAGTGTGTGGCCAGCCACCATGCTAAGTTCTGTAAACACCACCTCAAGCCAGCCTGGCATGGGCCCTTCCCTCAGGAGTCCTTCCTTGCCAGTGGGCACCCTGGCACAGCTTGTGCCTGATTTTTATTGAAGAGCTATCATCGTCATTGACTGTTGCCTCCCCAACACCTCCCACCTCCAGCTCAGGTTCTCCTCTAGGTAATAACAGGAAAGGCACAATCCCCAGCCTCCAGACACTTCAGATCAGGGCGGCTTTCCCGAGCCAGAGCAGCTGAAGTCTCCTCGGCTTCCCACACTCCAGGTTGCAGGCGGCAGCTGCAGAGCCCCGGGGCCAGCGGGTCAGCTGGTGGGGGCCCGACCTCTGAGCGCCCTCTGCTGGCAGGACTGTGGCTGGAAGGGTTTTGTCACCGCGGGCCCTCACACACATCTGGAGGACACTGCCCCTCGGCAGGGCTCCCCCATTTAAATCCCCTCTGCCTCCATAAGATACCCAGGAGAAAACTGCCCCTCACCCTCCATGTTCTGCTTTGGGTTCCTGCAGCTGAGTAAATATTTTTCCTATCTCTTTGAGTGCATTCATGTTGAGTTACATGCAGTAAAAGAAACCCACCCCCCTCTATAATCAGCCGTAAAACAAGAGGGAAAATGGTATTCGTATAGTGTGGGAACACTGTTCTTGATTTCTCTGAGAAGATGATTTGATAAAATGTTGCAAGTCTCTACAGAGGAGGAAATATTGAGGTACGCACCTTTGATGGTGTTTGTGCGGGTTCCTGAAGATGGAAAGTGCTACGTAAGTGCTGAGCTATTCAGCTTCGAATGCAAAGGGAAGATGCTTATCTTATTCATCCCTCTTTTATTTGTAAAATCTTTTTTGTCTCCTGGCAGGTGATCTTTTTTTTCCTGGAAACCAATTAGCTCCTAAAATTAAACATGCTTCTCTTTAAATTATTCCTTTTCATAAAATGGTCTTAAAATTGGCCTCAGCTTTTCAGAGTAAGTAGCTGACCCAGTTGTAATCAGAGATGCATTCGGAGTCCACCTTCTCCCACCTCGGCATTCCCCCACCCTCATCCCCACTGCTACCAGGTGCTGTCCACCTTTGTGCCTTCAGCTGTGGCCAGCCTCTTCTTGGCACATGCCCTAAAGTATGCTCTGGGACAGCCATCAGATTATCTGATTCTCCCACCCAAGTGTTCTGATGGCAACTGGCGGAGTTTTAATCACTGTAAATTCAGGTTATGGTCAGATTAGCCAGGAGATAGGATGCCTGCTGGTTGTTTTGAAGTGATGTATTGTTTATGGGATTAATGCTCCTAATGGCCAAGGGTGTCAGCTGATGTTTATTACTTTAAGCTGTCTCAGCTGTTCAGGTTCAACAGCTAGCTCCCTGGTCATAGGAAATGTGGGGCTCTGAATGTCATGTATGCCCTGAGATGTGCATGTCTGACACATGCAGGGGAAAGGGGTGCGGTGCATTGCAGGAGCCTCGTTTGATTTTGTTCTGGGCTTCTGAGACCTCTGTACACCCCTGGGGGTCAGAGAGACTCTGGGGAAAGGGTGAGCATTCAGGGATGGCTGCAAAGGGCGTTGAGAAATAGGTCATCTCTGGCGGGCCTGGCATCCACGAGATATCATGCCACCTGCCAAGTGGCTGTAGGTATTGTGTGGTTTTTACCTCTGTCCTTCTCCAGCCTTCTAAGAGAGGACACTTTCAAGGTCGCTGTGCATTTAAGGGAACCTTCTCCCCAGTCCCTCTGCTTGGTAGTGCTTAAAGCTGCAAGAACCAGGCCAGGCCCCTTTAAACCTTCCCTGGTGCTGCACGAAGAGAAATAAATGCACATTGCCCCAGTATGTGTCTAGTAACATGCACTGCAGTTGGTTTGTTTTTCCAAAAAGAAATTTAATTTAGCGCAAGTGTACACTGTCACACTGTAAACACACTGGGGCACCAGAAAGGTGGCTTATTGAATTTAATGCCCTAGCAAAGGTCAGCTTTTAGAAAAAGCCAAAAATGGCTGGAATCTGTCCTGATAGCTCCTCAATCAGGCCTTGGATCCAGGCAGATGTGTTTATTTTTTCAGAGGGAGTTCCTGAGGACCCATCTCAAGTTCGGGCTCTGGACATTCCCCCTCCCATCTCCCTCCTGTGCTCTCAGAGGCCTCCCTCCTCCTCCCCAGAAGGTCACTGTCCCTGGTCACCCAGGTGGGCCCCTGGGGAAGGCAAGCTCCATTGAGCTGGTGGTTGAGGAGGGAGGACCCAGGACCCTCGCCCTCTCCCCTCTGGGGCTGGAGTGTGTGGTGCCTTTCTTACAACTAACGCTGCCTCTCTCTGCCCATTTCCCTCAAAGGACGGCATGAACTGGGTCTGCAAAAACGTCAATGCAAAGAAGAAATAAAATCTTGACGAATGGAGACGCAGGAGCTGCGGGAGCTGAATTCTGTCCTGAAAAACACTAATTTGCTGCTTTCTGACCAAATGTTTTTCCATCTGTGTACAGCTACAGCTGTGTGAAGAGAGGGAACAACACAGTTTTAAAAGAATCCCCATTCCAGCAGTAGATTTAACATGATCTCTGAGGTTCAGTATCATTTTTCAAATAAAGGAATTATATTATTTCCTCTGCATAATTGAAATAGTATTAAATGTCTCAAAGCACATGATTAGAAAATGAGATCTTTTAAATGAGCAAGAGATTGCATTGCAGTTTAGGCAATTCCAGTGGGCTTTTTTCTTTCAAAAAAAAAAAGAGGGGGGTGTGCTGGGGAGAGGAAGAGGAAGAAGCAGCTTAGGCTGCGGTCATTCATTTCCTGACCTGTCCTTACATTCCCCCATGGTGTTGAAACCAAGACAGTGTTTGATGGTGCTGGTCAGTGATTTTTACCATCATCCACTGAGCCAGGGTTGCAGCCTGGCTGAGTGGAAGCTGCTGGGCTTGGGGGGGCGGAGCGTGAATAGCAGATGATTAAACCATCTTGTCATGCAGGTAGGAGACTGTATGTAATCCTCACCCTTTGGAAAGGGAAAAAAAAAAAAAGCCTTTCTTGCAAACAGCGCACCACAGAAACATACCCTGTCCCCGGCCCACAGCCAGCTACACAGGGAATCAGAGTCTTACTGACTGTAATGACATCTGGAATGTAAGGAGAGGTGGGAGGTTTAATTCCAGAAAAATTACAAGGTCCCTAAAAAGCCCTCACACGGAGGGCTCAGGCTAGCGTAAACAGGCTTTCTCCAGTTCAGTGGAGCAGTGAGCAGCCGACTCTGAAATTAGCTGGCTTCTCCATGGCTGTCCTATAGAAGGGATTTCTAAAGCTCAAAGAATTCTGTGTTTAAATGATCACAATAGGCTGCTGCTATCAGATTTTAAAAATAAATGCAGCTTTACCGTGAACCTGCTCCACTGAGAAAAGCCAGGCAGATCGATTTTTAGAAGAGATCAATTTTTACAGTGCTGGCAACTTGGTGGTGTGGGCTGCTAGTGGGGGAGAGGGCTTGTTGCTGGGAAGAGCGTGGGTGTGTATGGTTGCAGGGGCCGTGCCCGGGGAAGCCAGAGTCACCCCAGCTTCTGGTCCCCTCTGCCTCTCTCCAGCAAAATGTGTCCTCTGGTGATTGATTGGAGAGGAATGGTGGGCGACTTCTGCCCCGTGTTGCAAAGAGAGCTTGCTTCCCTGAGCCTTAAGAGATCCCTGGCTTCAAGCAAGGGAAAGCAGGCCAGAGCAACCCCGGCTCCTGAACTGAACTATGTTCTGGTGCCTGAGCACTGGGGTTCTCAGAGACTGAATAAGAGACTGTCCAGTGGCTGGTGGGTCCCAGGAGGACAGCTACTTTTACATCCCAGGAGGTGTTCCTTCCCGAACCCACCAAGGCATGTGAGCAAACTGAAGGGGTCACTCCAGGCCCTGGCCCTCAGTACCCAGCCTTTCTGGACCAAGTTGTGCCGAGGCTGAAGCATGGTCCGCTTCAAGGGTGGTCTGGGGTGAAAGTCATTAACAAGGCCAGACATGAAAAGGTGCCCTGGGTTGCAAGTACTTATAGGGACAGACCTGTAAGTACTTGCAAAACAAAAAGAAGGTGAGGGTTTTTAAACCACTGTGAGCTAGTTGCCCCCTGCAGCCTCCCCCGGCTTGTCTGTCTTACCCAGACGCCTCTCGCCCTTTGAACAGAGGCAAAACAGAATTATAAGAAACCAGAAATCCCCTTTCTATCAGACTGGAAATGTGGCTCTAGCACTTGATGATATTTTTTTCCCCTCCAAATAGTGCATCAGGGATGTTATCTGAGGGGCAAAATGCCTGCCTTGAGGTCTGTGATTTGGGAACACTGAGATGTGGAACTTGGACTCTGGCAGTGGATGGTCTGTGAAATATCTTTGTTCTTTTACTACCAACTTAGGGAACTGTTTGAAAGGGCCCCCCAGGGCCTCAGCCAGCAGGCAGAAGCCACTGCCTTCCTCTGATAACAGCCTCTGTGAATGTTCAGATTTGCTTTTCAGCTAAAGACACAGAGACATTGTGGATGTCACACGCTTTCATCTTCCCTTTCGGCCCTACTGAACCCTCCCGGGGCTCGCAGGGTAGATGAGAGGAGCCTGAAAAATGCAGAGTTTGAAAGCTCCCATTTGTAAAAACAAAATGCTTCTAAAGACTCCTTTCCTCTCCCCAGCCACCGCTTCCCCCACTTGGAGGACAGAATTGGAAGCTAGAAAGGGGACTCCCGGTCTCTCCTCCAACCACTCCCAGCGAGTCTTAGTGGTGAGACTTGCTCTGGGCACGACTGCATCTGAATGTGCCGGGAGGAGGGTTGGGGGCCAGAAGGCAGGCAAGGCCTGGGACGGGGGCCCCAGGGTGTGTGCTCAGACCAGTTGTGGGAAAAACTCCTTCCCTTCCCCTCCTCCCGACTTCCCCCGTGCGGCTCCTTCTGGCTGGCTTCCCCGTGCCCAGGGCAGCACACCCTTTCCCCTTCACTCTCCCTTGGTTACTATGGAAACAAGGGTGTCATTGATGTGGGCTGAGCTGGGGAACATGTCGGCGCACAGCTGAGAGTCAGCGATTATGCCGGCGGGTAGAAATGTACCAGGGTTAAGGTCCGCAGCTCCCAAACTGCGGGAAGGATGCCGTCCTGCCCCGTCCCTCCCTCCCTCTCGCTTCTCCCTCTCCTGGCTTTTGACGAATTCCTTTATTCCCTTCCGGGCTAAAGCAGTGGCTATTTTTGCGCCACTCTATGCCCCACCCTCGCTGTCGGCCGCGCCTTATCCGGCCTGGCCTGGAGGGTGACACCATGTCACCCTCGCCAGGACTCGTCCCTTGATTCCCGTCAGAGTTTCCTTTGATTTCTCTTTCCTTCTCAGAGGCCAGTTCTTACTTCCTTTTATTTTTAGCTCTGCACTCCATGTGGTTTCAGGGTTCAGTCTGCTCATCGAAAAGTTCTTTTTTTTATAGTCTCTTTTGAAAATGATAGTCAAAGGAAGGGACGTGGTATTTGGTCATGTGGAAAATTCAATGTATAATTTAGACGTCTGTCAAAAATCCGACAAATAAAATTTAGCTGAAACCAAGGCAGCCTGGAAAGTGTCGTGTCCTTTGCTGGAGAGGAGAGAGGGCCTGCGGTGTGCTTGTCCTTTCAGAGGTTAGCATCCCTCAAGTTGCTTTCATCAGAAGGATGTAACATTAACACCACCACCAACAATAAAAATAACCCTTTGTTAAGCCCCTCCTCCATACCAGACCTCTCATCTACATCATGGGGCAGTATCAGTCCCACCTCACAGTTAAGCAAACTGAGGCACGGGCCTGGGTTAAGGAATTCACCCACTATCACAGAGCCAGTAGTGCTGGCAGGGCAGGACCCTAGGTCTGAAGGCCGCGGCAAGTTGCCTCCTCTAGAGGACGAAGACAATAACGGCCCGTTTCTCAGCCATCTCAGTCCCTGGCCTTCCAGGCCCACACCAGGGGTCTCCTCTGATCAGTGCTGCTCCTTAGGGAGGCGGGGCGGGGGGGGGTCTCTGTCCCAAGCATTGGGTGTCCTCTGTCCTCACGGCAGCACAGCCGAAGATTTTGTACCATGCTTTGCACAGGCAGAAAAAAGGGAGAAGTTAGGAAAACTGCGGTTGGCAAGGATGCTGGCAATTACCTAGTACCTAATACTGAATTTTCCTTTTAGAGAGGGTGCAGAGAGGGGAGTAGACTTGCCCAAAGCCACACAGTAGGAGGCAGAGTGGACTCCAGTCCAGGGCTCTGCTCTCAGGAGAAGAGCTTGTCTTCCCCTCTGGCAGCCTCACTTCAGTGGCTTTAGAGACATACCAGCCTGGCTGGCCCCACGGGCCAAGCTGTTGGCAGAATAGAGGGGAGCTGGAGACAGGAAGAGAGAGAAAGTCCAGTGCTGCCAGGTAAATGGTGGGACACTCACACCTGAACTGCAAATAAACAATCATTTTTAATGTATGTCCCATGCAACATTTGAGACATAGGGACTTCCCTGGTGACGCAGTGGTTAAGAATCCGCCTGCCAATGCAGGAGACACGGGTTCGAGCCCTGGTCCGGGAAGATCCCACATCCTGCGGAGCAACTAAGCCCATGCGCCACAACTTCTGAGCTTGCGCTCTAGAGCCCCCGAGCCACAACTACTGAGCCCACGTGCCGCAACTACTGAAGCCTGCGCACCTAGAGCCGGTTCTCCGCAACAAGAGAAGCCACGGCAATTAGAAGCCTGAGCACCGCAATGAAGAGTAGCCCTCACTCACCGCAACTAGAGAGAGCCCACACGCAGCAACGAAAACCCAACGCAAACAAAATTAAAAAAAAAAATTTGAGACATAATACTCATAAAAAGTCATTGTTTATCTGAAATTCAAATTTAACTGGCCATCCCAGTTTTTGTTTTTGTTGTTTTGCTAAATCTGGCAACTCTACCCAGAATGCTCTGCTGAATAAAGGCACAGTGAGATACAATCAAACTGTGTTCTCCGGAGTCAGACCCAGAGATCTATCTTTGCCCATCCATAAATCAGCTCTGTGATCCTGGGCAAGTTGCTTCCTTTCTTGGAGTTTCCCTGCCTCTTCATCTGTGAAATGGGACTAAAGTTGTAGGGAGATTTAAAAGAGATATAATGTCGATAGAGGTAGATGTAGGGCAATAGCTAGCACATAATAGGGACACTGCACCTCAGTTTCTTACCCGTAAAATGAGGTAATCACTTACCCTGTGGCGTTTTTCAGAGGATTAGATGAAGTTATAGATGTCCAGTGCAGAGTAGATGCTAAATCATTTGTAGCTATTATAATAACTGGCAGACATTCTGGAGTCCAGGCCTTCCCAGGCCCCAAAACCTCTGTCCTCCCACCTTCCCTCCCACATGTTGCAAGGGCCAGCAGCCTTCCTGGCGGCGCTGGCAGCCCCCTCCTCTCTCTGGGGGCTCCCAGGGCTGCTGCAGCCACACCTCCTGCAATTAGATTTGTAAGTGGGAACAGGCTCTTGTCAGAGGCTCCTGATTGGCTCCAGGCAAAAACACAGTTTAGCACTCAGTCAAGCTGCATTTCAGGGCCTCTGTCTCTCTCCCCTCCACCTCCCCCTTTAATTGCAATCTGTTCAGTAATTTCCTTTTCCAACACTGCAGAACACAGAGAAGCTGCAGCACAGGAGCCAGGCAGGGAGGAGGGAAAGAGAGCTCCTGCTCCCTGCAGTGAACCTGCTGGTCCAGCACTGTGTCGTGTGTGTGTGTATGTGTGTGTGTGTGTGTGTGTGTGTGTGTGTGTGTGTGTGTGTGTGTGTGTGTGTGTGTGTGTGTCTAGAACCAGACACACATGGGTATGTGGGGATACAGCCAACAACCAGGCCCCTGCAGGGTCAGACCAGGGCACCCACTTGTACCAGGCATTTGGCAGTTATCGTTTATTTAATCCTTGTAACAACATGGATAACTGTAGGCATTACCACTCAGTTTGAGGATAGGGCTCACAGAATCTGAATCACTTGCTCAAGATCACACCAGAAGAATGGGGCAGAATCATAATTTTCACCTGGGCCTGTTTGATTGCTGGGCGCCAAGCTCATACCATGATACCTTTTCCCCTTCTGGCTTCTGAGCTCAGAAAAGGAGCTGAGGAATCCTCCTGCACACAGGAGCAGGGAGAGGTTTCTTTTCCCAGAGTGAGTAGCAGTGTCCCAGCGACAAAAAGCCTTCGCTAAAGAAATGAAGTCCTAATGACAGAAATGCAGAGAGCAAGCTGAGTCAAGGAGGGGCAAGTTTTGTGAGATAACTTGTGTGGATACCTGAAGCTGAGAGCTGCGAGGCTTGGGGGCAGAACTACCGCTTAGCTCGGGGAGCTGCTACTCCTGTCACTCATTCACTGACTGGATCCCTTCAGCAGTCCTACAGGTTAACCATTTCTACCCCTTTCCCAGTTGAGGAAACCAAGGCTCTCAAAGGTTAAGTCACTGGCCTAGAATCACACAGCTAGGAAATGGCTTAGCTCAGGTTCCCATCAACTAGAAAGACCATCTTTCCCCAGGGCACCATCTTGACTAAACACAGGGCCCCGAACAGCAGGGAGCAGCGTGGAGCGGGGCTCCTGGAGACCAGGCCAGAGGCGTACCTCTCCCTCTCACTTTGCCACCCGCCTCTTCACGATCCACCAGACCCTTCTGCAGAGCCCAGAGGTGGCTGCTGCTCTGGAGGCCACCAGCAGGGGGGGCAGGTGGTGGCTGGCTCCACCCTGGCAACAAAGGAAAGAGGCTGGGGAAGCGGTCGCCCTTTGGGCCTCCCTTCTCCCCCAGGGCTCTGCAGCCCCAACCAGTGCCCTGGCCCAAAAGGAGGAGAGGGAGGGCTGCAGCGAAGGGGCAGCAGCCCTGGGAGCCCACTTACGCCGCTGGAGGGGCGAAAGAAAGGAAGGGCCAGCTGCCGAGTCACACACCGACAATGCCCGCCCTGTCTTTCTTTGCCTTGTTAACGAAATGCATGTTCCTAAGACTGGACAAGCCTGCCACCCGGGCCACTGCTGACCCATATGGGAAGGGATGCCCCGCACCGGGGTGCAAGCCATGGCACTAGCTGAGGGCCCCTCAGCCTGGTGCCTTTGTGTTGGGCACAAGCTGTCCAGCCATACTTGGTGGCCCTGCCTATTACATCAGCCAGACCTCTCCCTGGGCCGGGCTCTCAACACTCACATCCCCAACCCAGTCCCCAGTCCCTCCTGGACGACCTGCTCTGGAGAGCTGGTGCCCACCAGCCTCCTTTCTTCAGCTTCCCTTGCCGCCAAGAAGGCAGAATCCTGTGCCATCGTGCTGGCACATCACTCCCAAGCCCCTCAGATTCTGTCTGGGGGCACAGGGCTCTCCAGTATGAATGGGGGCTTCCCTGGAGCCTCCAGATGACAGGGCCGAAGCACTTTTCCTGCCTGGATGCTACAGATGGCCTTTGGAGAGAAAGGGATAAGGAGCTTTGGCTTATAAGCAGCAGCCCATCCCGGGGCCAGCGGATGCAATACAGCCCAACCTTCCCCTCAACTCCCCCAGCTCTGGTGTGGGTTCAGCCTGGATTTCATCCTGACTCACTCCCTAGGCCCCTTTCCTACCCTGAGACCTCCAGATCTGCCAGAGCAGCAGGTTGGGAGGAAGGAAAAGAGGGAGGAAGGGGCATCCAGGGGCTGGGATGCTGATCCAGGCCCGGGGGGGAGGTGTCTGCACAGCTGCAAGCAGCCCCCCTACCCCCGGTCTGTGAATGGGCACATCACCCCCTCCCACCCGCCTGCCACCGCTCCTGAAACAGTTGGTCCTAATGAGCGCAAAGCAGGCAGGGCAGCTGTGTGCATTATCCATATGCATGGGGAGGTGTATATTTATCCTCACGTCCCACCCCACCCTGCAGCTGCTGCCAACCCCTATGCCAGGAGGGTGAGTGGGCACGAGCGCCCAGGCTGCTCGGGGCCCTGGGCCTCCTCTCCTTCCAGCCCTCCCTCCCCAGCCCACGCCCACAGCCTTCACTTGACCCATTTTGGAGGCAGAAGTTTGTGTGTGTGTTTGAGAGAGAGAGAGAGAAGAGAGTGCACACATCATTTCCCCAGTTGGTGCTTTTGATTTCCTCTGAAGTATCTTGATTGCGGACGTACAATGGCATCTTGCTGCCAGTGCTCCCTCAGCAGCTTCTGGCTCTGCGCCGCCTCCTCCCCAGGGCCGGGGTTTTCTGCTGACTCCGGGGCCCGCGGCTGGCTGGCAGGGAAGGAGCAGGCCTGATGCCGCCTTCCATCCCGCGGCCTGAGCAGCAGGACCTGGACGCCTAGCCACGGTCCTTCCTGCTCCTGGGGCTGGGGCCAACCTGCACCCTGATCCCCCCACTCCGCCTCCTCTTTCACTTGGACCTCCCGTTGCCTCCTAGCTGGCCCCCTTGCCCGCCACGGCCAGGCGGCTCAGGCCCTTAATGCTCAGAGCCATTGTTCTAAAACTCAGTTCCCCTGCTCAGATGCCTGCAGAGGCACCGCTGCTGTGGGACACCAAAGGTCAAACTGTTTATCCTGTCATTGAAGGCCGCTCTGGTCTAACCTCAAATCTTTTTTGTGGACCTGTCAATCATGGGCTCTCACACATACCCCGAGCTCCAGATGAGCTACCCTCGCTGTCCCCCTACAAGTCCCCCACAATTTTATCTCCCCACCTGCGCTCATAGCGACCTCCTCCCTGGGGTGTCTACCCTCCCTCCTGTGCTTTGCTTACCCCTCCTTTAGGGCGTGATTCAAGTCCTGCCTCCCCAGGAAGAGAGCCCGGTAGCCTCTAGCCCACAGGGCTCCCCTTTAAAACTCAGAGCCCCTGACAGCCCAGGCATTTGGCGTTCATTCATCCATCCATCATTCATTCCTTCGGCAGATATCTCTTGAGCAGAGGCAGAGCACCTACAGGGCATCATGTCCTGGCCTGTTCACTCATGCCTTTCTGACCTCACCACGCCCTGCTCTGCCCCTCACCCACCTTTCCAGCCACTCGCCCACTGGTCTTCCTGAAACAAGCATCTTCTGGCTCCAGCCTTCGTGGCTGTTCCCTCTACCTGGAACACTCTTGCTCCAAATATCCCCAGATCTTGCCTCCTCACATTCTTGAGGTCTCCGCTCAATGTCACCTTCTCAGCAAAGCCTTCCCCGACCACCTCCATTTATAAAAACTGCCATGTCCCCTCACCCCCACTGACAAGCCCCATCCCCTTCACCCTGCTTTACTTCCCTTCATAGTACTTATCAACAGCTCACATTTATTGATTTCTTGTTTGTCAGCTGTCTCTTCCCCACTAAGTTATTAGCTCCAAGAGGGTGGAGTTTGTCTGTTTTGTTCACCAGTGTATCACCAGCATTGGAATAGAGGCCAGCATTAGAAGGACATCAATAATTATTAGTTGAATGAATGAATGAGTGAATGAATGAAACAGGTAACGTCTTACGCTCTGAAAAATAAAAAATGACTAATATTTCATGTCCTCCAGGGGCACACAGGCTACTTGGGCATGCAGCCTGTAACCTGACACAATTAGTTAAAATACCAAGTGAGAGCGTTAAGTGCCTGGGAGTGAGGTTGGCCCAAAGGAACACGAATATCGTGATAGCTATCAGTGCCCGAAAGCGGCCTACGCCAGCACCATCCTGGCATCTCACATGCATCAATCATTACTCTTCATACCCCCTCTGGAGAGGGTGGGGAAGAATGCACAGAAGAGGTGAGACTCTGAGGCTCGGTAGGCAATCCAGGCAGAGGAATCAGCAGAGCCACTGGGGCATGGAACCACACGGGCTGCTGGAGGACTGACTCTAAGCCTGTGATCTGATGGGTGGAGCCCGGGGAGCTGCAGCTGGTAGAGATGGCATTTGGTGTGGCTGGAGAGTCCCTATCCATTAGGCCATGAGCTGCCCATTTGTTCAGTGCCCTGCAGCAGGCACACATATGGAGAGTGTCCGATGACAACATCCGATTCACGACCAGGCAGCCAGGGCACCCACGTGTCAAGTGACTCACTGCCATTTTTTCCAGGTGGGATAGAAGTCCACACCACCCTTAATGCTTAGTTCTTGGAAGCCTGCTCCCTCGTTCCACTTCTTACCTGCAATTGTGAGATGTTGCCCATACCACCTCTAGACCCCATTCTACAAACTGTTGAAAACTATGCCACACCCTACCCCCCATGTCACCCTCTTCTTGCCTCAATGTAAATAGTGAGAAATAACCTATGGCACTGAGCCGATGGGTTCTCTCTCAAGAAAGACCTAATTGTTGAAGATCTAGTGCAAGGAGAAGTCATAAATATCCCAGTATGCTGCAGTTGAGAGGAATTTACCACACAGCAATTAAGGAAAACTGGCCGCCTGTGGAGGAAACATTCAGACTCCCAGTGCAGAATTCTGGGGTAAGTCCACTGCCAAGTCCCTGAATCATAAATGTCAGGGACAGGGGATTTTAGGGAAGAAGCCCTGGGCTCGCAAAGGCCTCCCTCACTCAGGGGATGTGATTCTCATACACAGGAGAATATGGTAGAGGCCAAAGCTCTACCCACCAGATTTCTGTTGGTTCTTTGTAAGAGCTTTCATTGTGGAGGGGGCGTCTCGAGGTTGTCTGTCACTGGAGGAATTCAAGCAGAGAGTGAATACATCCTTCCTTGGAAGGGGAGCAAGCCTTTGGGGTGCAGATGGACAGGGTAGATTATTGGGGGGAAGAAAGAGAGATGCCGAAGGAAGAAGTTGATGTTCTTAAGGCCAGGTCGCCTCCTGACCCAGGTCTATAAACCTCTCACCAGGAGCCCCCAACCCTAGCTGCCTCTGCCCTCACACTGATCTGTTTCCCATTCCCTGCAGCTTCCAGTGAAGTTTCTAGAATCTTAGCCCTGAATCCCAGGCTCTTGTCCCAGCATTTTGGCAGAGTATAGGGAAGAGGCAATCCAAGGATGCCCTCTATTTCCTTCCTTGCCCCTTTAAATGGAAGAAACTGGACTCAGAGGGTTCTAGAACCAGTACCAGGATCCTAGGTTCCAGAGCCCACTGTTTCTAAAGCACCTCCAAGGAAGAGACTTCCCACATCCTGCAGGGAGAGCCTCACCTCGGAAGAGGGCTAGAGTGTGGTGGGGTTGTCCAGGGATACCCAGGAATAATTTTCTTCCTCCCCTTACCCCACAGCCCCCGTTTCTTTGTTGGTCTAGAGCACTAGGTTGGGGAAGGACGTGTCCTAGACCGTCCCCCAACCACACACCTAATTTACATAAGGCAGAGGTGGGATGGGGTAGGAAATCCCCCAGGGGGCTAGTCTGGTCCTGAAAGTGTTCATGGGCTCTCCCCACCCACCCTCATATGAGAGCAAATGAAGGTGTCTGAGGAAAGGGCATGGTGACAACCACAGGGTCCGAGTGGGTGGATGTGAACGGGGCCTGGAAGAATCCAGAAATTAGGTTAGAACGCGGGGACTCGACCTCCAGAGAAGGCCCTGGGGCGCTGACACAGCGGCCTCCCCGTTCAGGGTGTTCCCCGCTGCCCCATCTACCTCCCCCGCCCCCAGGGTGCCCTTTGAAGCCGGGAGGGGGCTTTGATCTGGGGTCTGCCCGACTCTCAGCTGGCCGTCCAGGTGCGCTGGGGGAGGGGCGGAGGGGCCGACCATCCCCCCGGGCCTCAACCTCCCCCGGCCCCCTGCACCCCGCTCCCCCCGCCCCGGGCAAGGAGACTGTTTCCGGCTGTTGCAAGAGGGCACCCGAGAACCCCGACTCCACGCCTTGCAGCTGTTCCCCAGCTGCCCGGCCCCACCCCAAAGACAGCTGGGAGAGAGGCTGGGGGCAGGGAGCGGGGCGCAGCTGCTCGGCTCCGGGGCTGGGACCGGGGAGGGCGGCGACATGAAAGAGCCTGGACCCGCCGGGGTGGCGGGCGAAGGAAGCCCCCAGGCGGTTGCCTCCCTGCGGGCTCCGCACATCTGGCCCACAGGAGCCATCAGTGGGGAGGGGGAGACGCGCTCCGCTCCTGACCACCCAGCCCTGCCTGGAATGGGGAGGAGCGATCGCCTCCCCGGAGGGCGGGGACGGGAGGGCACGGCCGGGCGCGGGCGGTGAGAGCGATATCTCGGAGTCTGAGCGGTTAGCCGAGGGAGGCACAGGGCGCGCCTGTGGCTGTGAGAGGTGTCTTGAGTGTGCAGGGTGAGGAAGGCCCCCACGCCTTCTCCAGCTGGCCCTGTTCCCGGGGCACCTCCAGCTTTCCTGGCCTCCTCTGCCCCTGACCCTTTTGGGAGGTGGGTGACAGCTGCTCCTACAAAGCCAGGGACAGCTGGGTAGCTGGGGACAGCTGGATGGGGTGAGCGTCTCCCGGCTTCCCCGGCTGCCCAGGCACTCCAGGCCATACTACACAGTTAGCTGCTTGGCCTACAGCCTATGTGCCTAGGTGTCTATTTGCTGGGGTGAGCTTTCAGAGCTGGAACCTGGTGGGGTTCAAGCTCATCCCGCTACCACCAGTCTCCCCTCCATATCCCAGTTTCATTCATGTACCTGGAGAAAGAACCTCTTCTATCAGCTAAAACAAAACTAGGCCAAGTGGGAAAGAAATTGGGCAGCTTTCTGTCTTGGCTCCCAACTCCTGGCACAGAAGATGTCCCAGGGTTCCTGACAACCAGAGAAAGCGACAGTGAGTCAGGAGCAGATGTGAGTGGAGTTAAATGTCTATCTGTCCACCAGCACCTGGCCCCAGGCATCCTTCCACCCTGGGTTGGAAGGGCACTGTGCTCCAGCCATCTGCCTCCCCTCAATAGCCCCAAACAGGTGCAGGGGAAGAGAAAGGGGCAGGCCAGCTGTTGTCATCTTGCTCCTGGCTCTGGCTCCTTGCCAAAGTGGGGAAGGGGGAGAAGTGAATCAAGGGTCCACCCACCCCACACCGAGTCATTTTCTACTCCCACAGGACGGGAAGATGGAGGCACTAGACCAATACTTTTGTCTGGCCAGCCCGACTGGCCGGGGGACATGGACTGACCATGTCCTCCGACTTCAGTCTTATTTTTCTGAGAAGAGGGGTGACTAAGAGTCAGTGAGGGTTGGACCCCTGGTGAAGGACTTACCCATAGTTCCCTGTCTTGCTCTAGGCTTTCTGGGGTGGGAGGTATTCAGGGTCAGATTCTACCCAGACAAGGGGAAAGAGAATTAGGCACCCAGGAAAGGTTGACCCTCCTACTTTACACATAAGCAGATCCATGCAAAGTGTTAGGCAACAAACCAGAGATCCAGCAACCCCCTCACACCGCTCCTGCTCCAACAGAGGAGGGCTTGGTGTACCCCAGCCCCTCTTTTCAGCCCACCGGTCCCTGCGACAAGCAGGTCCCTGGCCAGTTCCTCATGGCAGCACTTCTCAAACCCCAGGATGTGTCAGAATTACCAGGTGGTTAAAAATGCAGATTACTGGGAATTCCCTTGTGGTCCAGTGGTTAGGACTCCGTGCTTCCACTGCAGGACTGCAGGGAACATGGGTTCGATCCCTGGTTGGGGAACTAAGATCCTGCATGCCGTGTGGTGTGGCAAAACAAACAAACAAACAAACAAAACAGGTTCCTGGGCCCTCAGTGATTCCCACTAAGTCCAAGTAGGGCCCCAGGATTCAGCCCTTTTAACAAGCTCCCAAGCATGCTACTCTTTGAGAAGCTCTGCCGAAGGGGATGAGGGTAGGATGTCTTTTTCACCTTGTTACCCTAGCACTGTGCCTCCCAGAGCACAAGGTTTTCCTGCCTGCCCTCCCTCCACGCTCAGGGGCAGGGGCTAGAGCCCAAGTTACCAAAGGAAGCATGGAGCTGAGTGACCCTCCCCGCTCCCCTCCCCCAATGGGGGCCAAGGCTCAGTTAGACTAAATTCCAAGAAGATAGGGTCTGCTCTACTTCTGTGCCCTTGGCCCTACACAGTGCCTGGCGCTTAGCATGAGCGTGTGCTTAATAAATATTTGTGGACTGAAGGAGGTAAACTCTGCAAGACTCATAGAAAGGTATTTCTTCCTTTGTCTGTCCTTGCTAAGAGCATGTTGGCAGAAACTCAAAGAGATGCTGGGGCCCATGCAGCCGGGGGCTGGGCCTAGGAGGTCCTCAGCAAATATTTGCCAAATGAACCCAAGGCTGAGACCAGACCAGACGTAGTTAGTGCCTGATGAACTGACATTCACAGGCTTGGAACAGGCTAAACCCCGGAGAGAATCAAGGCATGGAGGGCAGGGGCTTCCATCCCTAGAGGGGCCCCTCCCCACACCAACGCCTGAAGACCCCAGGCCTGGGGGAGTTAGGGGTAAGAGGCGAGGCAGGGAGTGGGACTGCGCCATTATGTTTATTAGAAGGTTGGATTTCGGTGTGTGCTCTAGACAGATTACAGAATAAATACCTGCGCCTTGAGAACAGGAAGTCCACGATTCATACAAAGTGCTCACTACAGGAAGTCGCTGTGTCAAAATCCAGGCAAGGACCCAACTCCGGGCAGCCCCTCCTCTCCCGCTGACCTCAACAAGGGCTGTGCTATGGTTTTTTATTTTATTATTTCTTTTATTTCTCTTTATTATTATTAATATTATTATTATTTGCTTTTGCTGTGGTCACTATCATTGGCAAGGTTCCTTTCCCCTTTCCTGGACATGGGTGTTCCTGTCTTTAAGATTCCATTCTGAGGCTGAAGGTGCCAAAAGCTGCTTGAGAAGTGGCCTTTGAACTCCGTCTGGGAGGATGGTGAGAAGGAAGCAGGAGAAATCATTCTTGGTTTTAAAAAAAATTTAAAAAAAAGCCCCACAATCTACAGGTCATTCCTTATTTAGTCAGTGATCAAACTGCCCAAAAGAAAAATAAGAGGAGAAGCAGGCCAGTGGGCACTGGTCCCTCCTCCCAGGGCTGGCTAAGGAGAGTTGGAAACCGCCCCTACCCCCAAGGCTTTAGGGGAAGCTGAGGCTCCTTCCAGCCACGGGGGTGGGTAGGGGAAGGAGTGGAAGAAAAAAGGAGAGACAGACAGAGAGAGAGCTCAGCGCCTTGAGGTAGACGCTTTCCCAACTCCAGAGCCACCTGCGGCCCCGGCCCAGGCCAGCTCCCACTGTCACCTCCGAGTCCAGGAGATTCGTGATAAAAAAGAAAATCAAAACAAGCCCCAAACAAAACAAAATCCAAAAGGAAAAGACTTGGGGAAATGAAGGAGGAAGGGAGGGAGGACAGGAAAGTAGAAGGGCAGGTCTCTGGATGCATCATTCCCGAGCCACTGGGGGCTGAGCGGGGGAGATTCCCCAGCGTCCCACCGCCCGCGTAGCGTTAGCTCGTCACGTAGTGTTTGGTGGACGGCTGCCCGTACACCCTGTAGAAATCCTGGTGGCCAGGCTGCTGGGAGGCGTCGAGCCAGTCTCTGACCGCCAGGCTGGGAAGGGACTGGGGCACAGAAGGTGTGGGCGGGAGCGCGTGTGAGTACTCCTGCGAGGGCACTGTCCAGGGGAAGTGGCCAGAGCGGGGGTAGGGCTGGTGGCCGCCATGGTTGGCCACGGAAGAACAGTAACAGTTGTCCACAGAACAGACGAGAATCTTGCGGCCCCCATACTGGGGGAGCATGGGCTGCTGTGTGGCGGAGCCATTGGGATACTGTGATGGGGGGAACACAGGACTTGAGTGCACTGGTTGGGCGCCGCCCGGCAGGGCCACCAAGTGCTGCGTGGAGCTGCAGGGGCCCAGGGGCTGCCCTGACTGGCCCTCGCCGCTGGCTGTGCTCGCTGCCCCATACTGGCTGCCCACGGGGCCCGACGACGTCTCTAGGAAACTGGCCTCAGGGAAGGCCGTCGAGTGCTTGCGCTTTTCCGCCCCAGAGCTGCTCACACCACAAGGGTACAGGGGGACGCTCTGCAGGAAGGGCACCGGTGTGCTGAAGGGGCCTGTGGAGAGTTTGGGCAAAAGTTGCTAAAGCCCCCGTCCCAGGCAACCCAGGCCTCCTCTCCCCCAGGGACATTTTCCATCTGTAGGACCAAGCACAATACATCATGCGCCATCTTGATGCTCACTACTCCGTTAGCAAGCAGATACTATTATCATTCCCATCTTACAGCTGGAGAAGCTGAGGCTCAGGGAGGTACTACGGCTTACCCAAGGTCCCACAGCTAGAAGTAGCAAAGCAGGGATATGAGGAAAGGTCTATCTGACTAGGCCAGGCTGCCTCTCAGAAGGAAGGTTCTGGCATTTACCCCTGCCCAAAGAGTTCTCTCCCTTTGATTGAGGATCCCACCCTCACCTTCTAGCATCTTCCGTAGCTGCTTCTCCTTCTTGGCCACCTCGTTCAGGAAGAGCTTGGAGTTCAAGTGGCCGATCTTAGGGGGAGAAAGGCTGCTGCCTGTGCAGGTCTGGGTCCTGGGGGCAGTGGACGGGGCATCTGCTGTGAGGAGGTATCACCGGTAAGCCCGCCCTACCTCCCCCCAGTGGGCCTGGCCCTTCCTGCCCTCCCCCACATGTGTTCCCCTGAGGGCTGGTGGCCATCTGCTCACCTGTCCATTAGGATTTTCACAGACTTGGTGTTCTAGAGGGAGAGAAAAGGGTTAGTCAGTGGGAAAGGCAGCATGAGAGAGGGGCAGATGGAAGCTGCCCCATCCTCTCTCTCCCCAGGCAGGGCTGACCTTCTGATCCTGGCCAGAGTGTGGCAGGGGCAGGGGGTGGGGTGCCTCCATTTTCAGAAGATTGAGCACTTGTTATGTGACAGACAACACTGTAAGTGCCTTCTATACATCTATCATCTTAAACAACTACCCTAGGAGGAAGGTTCTGCAGGCACTCAATCTTTTACCCAAAATCTTTGGGGCAAGATGTGTTTTGGAATTTGGAATTTTTTGGACTTTAGAAGGGAAGTATGATGCCCGTATCATAATATGTGATTACAGTGTAGGACACTGTAATCTAACACATCAATGTCTCTGCAGCGATATGATTGTTTTTTTTTTTGGCCACGCCTCGTGGCATGTGGCATCTTAGTTCCCTGACCAGGGATCGAATCCTTCCCCTGCACTGGAAGAGCAGAGTCTTAACCACTGGACTTCCAGGGAAGTCCCAGCAATATGTTTCAATATTTTTACCAAGTAAGATCAATAAAGGCCATAAATTGCCAGTATCAGTTCAGGTCAATTTTTGCTGCCAGGTCAAATGAGCTGCCAGAACTTTTTTCTTTCAGTTTTCAGAGATTTTTAAAAATTTGGCATTGCGGATAACAGATAATAGATCTGTATTATCAACCCCATTTTATAAGCGAGGGAGCTGAGGCCTAGGGAACATATATGACTTGCCCAAGGTCACAAAGCTAGAAGGAACAGGGTGGGAGGGTTTTGAATCCATGAAGGCTGGCTCCAAAGCCCTGTGAGCATACTGGTGGGGGGAACCAGTTGGGGAGCAAAGCATCGCAGACTCCAATTTAGAAATGCCCCTTGGGGCTTCCCTGATGATGCAGTGGTTAAGAATCTGCCTGCCAATGCAGGGGACACGGGTTCGAGCCCTGGTCTGGGAAGATCCCACGTGCCGCAGAGCAACTAAGCCCGTGCGCCACAACTACTGAGCCTGTGCTCTAGAGCCCGCGAGCCACAACTACTGAGCTTGCGTGCCTAGAGCCTGTGCTCCACAACAAGAGAAGCCACCGCAATGAGAAGCCCGTGCACCTCAACGAAGAGTAGCCCCCACTCGCCGCAATTAGAGGAAGCCCGCACACAGCAATGAAGACCCAATGCAGAAAAAAAAAAAAATCTTAAAAATGCCCCTTGGGTGCCACCAGCCGGTCCCAGGCCCAGCCCACCTTCATGAAGCTGACGTCCTCCGTCTTGTCGAAGAGCAGCTGCAGGGAGCCCAGCAGCTTCTTGGCCTCCTGCATGCGCTCCCCGAGATGCAGCGCCTGCGCTGCGTTCTCGCTGCAGAACTTGGCCTGGGCCTTGTCCAGGACCTCCACAGTCTGCCGCAGGTCCTCATCCAGCAGCTGGTGCAGCTTCTCGTATTGCAGCCGCACTTCCTCCTTCAGTTGGCTCACCTTCTCCTGTGCGCACCGGGGCAAGAATGGATGGGCAGGTAAGCACTGGGGACTTCTGGCTGCTGCTCCTGCCTGTCTCACATCCTGGATGGGGGAGTCTGGGACCCCAAAGCCCCAGGCTGCCCAGGGCTCCCAAAGGCAAAGTCTGACCTGCCAATCCCCCACTGGTAGCACAGGGCTCTGGACAGGTACCCTGGCACCAGTTGGGGGCTCATCCACTGATGGTTCATTGAATGACTGACCAAGGGATTCTGGCATAGAGCCGACCACGCAACAGATCCTAGCGCAAGGCCCAGTACCCAAGCCGCCCCCCACCTCATACCATGGGCTTGGGCTTAGCTACCTCCACCAGGCGCTTGTCTGACTCGAGTTTGTACAGTTGGTCCTCAATGTCCTGCTCTCGCTCCTCCAGCCGGTCCTGCTGCTTCATCAGCATCTTCTGCAGAGACAGTTGGGGTAGGGGCATCAGAGGAATGGGTGAACACCATCCTTACCTCTACAGAACAGACTCATCCTATGGATCCTTTTTCCCAGATGACCTAAAATTTCTGCCCCCCAACCCCTTCTGGCTCCCATGCAATCCCAGGGGCCTGGTGACAACTGTCTGGCCCGCCTGTCCCCAGGAAGAGAAAGCCTGGAATGCTTCCCACACATATCTAAACCATAAACTTTCTGAGGGCAGGGTCAGGCCTGCCTCTGTTGTAAGCACTTTTCCTGTGTAGACTTATCTAATCATTCCAGTAATGCTATGAGATACGTACTATTATTATCCTCATTTCAGAGAAGAGGAAGCCAGAAAGGTTAAGTAAGTAGTTCATCCAAAGTCACACAGCTAGTGTCAGAGCTGGAATACAAACCTAAATGACCAGGTAGTAGGGTCTGTTCTTATCCAAGTCATGCAGCCTCTCTCTGGGGAGCACCATCTTAGAAATGATGCAGAGGGTCACACAACCTTCCCGGGTCTCACAGGCCCTCTGGCCCGGTCCAGAGATCTCACCTGACGTTTGCCTTACACTTGGGGGGCATCAAGCCAGCCAGCTGCCCCCTTGCTTGCTCTTGATGCCAAGAGCTAGGCCTCTGAAGTCCTTGCTAACTCCCTCAGCCCCTCAGCTGGACCTGGGTGCAAAGGAAACTCTGGCTCTCCTAAGACCCAAGGTCAGTCTGCCGGAAGGTTCTGGACCATGCTGCTCTTCTCAGCCCTTAATCTTCTGTCTCTACAACCCCTCCCTTCCCAGACCTGCCTATCCCAGCTGTTCCAGCCACCCTGTCATCCTCCCTTGCCAGACACACCTCTTCAACCAGGGTCTCTCTCCTGCCCAAGAGCCCTCGATGACCCCTCCTTCCAAACTCTGTAGGCTCTCTTACTTACAACCTGACTCTCCCAGCCAGGTGGGCTGGTATCCTGTCCCTGACACTGCAAATCTGAACTCCCTGCACCCAGCTGATGTTTTTCTGCAGCCCACAGTGCCTCCTCCCCATCCCTTGTCTATCCTTCATAGCCCAGCTTAAGGCCCTGCTCCTCTAGGAAACCTTCCATGGCCCCTGCTCGGAGTCTGTGCAGGACCCTCCCTGTCCTGGCCATACGAGGGGCTGTCACATTCTGCTCTCCCTCTGTAGCTGTGCTGTCCAATACAGTAGCCACTAGTCACATGTGGCTATTTCATTTTAAGTTAGTTAAAAATAAATTAAATTGAACATCAGTTCTTCTGTTGTACCAGCCTCATTTCAAGTGCTCAATAGCTACATGTAGCTAGTGGCTAATGTACTGGACACCACAGACACAAAACGTGACCATCTCACAGAAACAGCTATAGGACAACACTATTCTATAGTCTGACCAACTGCGGTCTAATCTCCAAACAAAACTCAAGGCCTCTTGAAAACAGGGCTTTGCTGCTGTATTTTTCCACTTCCCTTCCTAGCCGGGACCCACAAAGGCCCCAGCACCCTACAGATGCATAATGTATTTCCTGAATAAACCCATGGGTTTTGCACACAAAACAAGGTTTGCAAAGCAGATTGCACAGAACCTAGCTCACGGTAAGTGTCCACTCAACAAGAAGTGGTTCTTTTTCTTCCTCTGTGTGGACCTCAAAGTGACCCTCAAGTTTGACCCATGACCCCCACTCCTGTCCACACTCAGCTGGCTTCCAAAAGACAAGCTGCCACCAATCCCTTCCTTATTCCCCCAAACCCCTTTACATATGGGGAAACCAAGGCTAGCCAAGAGAGTTCAGCGACCCTGTTTTGTGTTGGTGGCTACCCTAGAACCGGGGCCCTGGGGACAGGAGGAGGTAGGGGGTGAGGCTCTCAAATTCTGAGCTGGGAAAGCCTGGGGCAACCCCCCAACAATTTGACCTTTCAGTGACCCAGGACAGTACCTTAAGAGACAGCCCTAGGAGATGTTGCCCTGCCCCAGCCCAACACGCACATGGATCTGCTGCCAGCCTGAGAGTCAGAGCCTGTAGAGAAACACAGCTGGCTGGGAGCAGCAGAGGTAGTCACACATCCTCCCTTCCTGTGAAACTGCCCCCAGTCACGTGAAAAGGGCAGGCGGCACCCCACAGTACGGCCCACCTACATGCATACAACTGCACGCACACACACACAAGCACACGCCACTGCCTGGGCCCTGAGACCCCCTCGGGCACACTGTCACACACACACAGCCCTGCACAGTGAAGGCTGGCCCTCCTGAAGGCCCCCGACGACTGAGGGAGGCCTGCCTGAAGGCAAGGTGGCCAGGGTACCACCAAAGGATATGAGACCTTTTTACCTCCCCTGTTACAACTGGCCCTCAATGTTTTGCCTGCTGGCTGCCTCATCCCCACACTCGGGAAGCAGTCCCTCAAATTTGGATGCATCTCAGGCTCTAGGCCACTCCTGCCCTCCCAGTGCCCAAGATATCTGAGAGCCCAGGCCCCAGCCACACACACATCTGTGCACCACGGTCTCCCAGCCCAACTACTTCTCATGACCAAACCCACTGGTATCAGAGTAGAGGTGCACCTGGAGCTAAGTCCCAGATGAGGGGCAGGAGAGAGGCAGTCCCAGATAGGATCTCAGCCCCACTTCCCTCAGAGGCCTGGAATGGGGCTGTTCGCTCCCACCCTCCAGACCCATGAGAGACCTCTGTCCCATTCCCCTGAAACCCCTTCAGGGAGTTCATGGCTGACCCCTCAGGGCACAGCCAAGGGAGGCACTTCCTGTCTTGTCCTGGGGAGTGGGGCTCAGCCCCTTCCGCCATCTAGGCTTTTCTCAGATCCTTTCCTGGCAGCACGGCCACCCTGGGACCCTGAGGTGTCTTCCCTTGGCTTCCGGGTCCAGGTCCTGGTTCCTGCCTGCCCAGAGCCCTCTGGGGTGGAGCCCAGTCCAGGTCTAGCAAAGGCAGTGGCCACACTCCCTAGCAGGTGGCTGGGTTTCATTGGCCCTCCCCCAGCTCAGAGGCCATCGGGCTTCTGTCTCCACTACAGGGGGAAGGGAAGGGCCAGGAATAGGAAGGAAACTGGCCAGGGGATGCCAGCCAGGGAGCATGGGAGGGGGGCCCACCATGGCCAGCTCGCCCTTGCAGGAATGGCGCTCCCTCGGGGCTAGGTGCTCTTAATCCTGCCACAGCCAACACGGGGGGAAGCAGGGGGCGGGGGGACACTGCTACCTCAGGCACTGGAAAATCGGGGTGGTGGGGAAGAAGGGAAATATCCACTTGCTGCCCCTTTATTACCCCTCACCTCGATTCCCCCAGTGAATGAATCAGCTTGCTGAGAAGCTGAAAGATGGGGAACAGAGGAAGCAAGGACCCCTCCCCACTACCAGCAGCCTCCTTTCTATCCCAACCTTCTAGAACTACTGAGAGCTGAGGCTCTCAGAGGCTCTTCAGGCTTGAAGAGAAGCAAAGTCAGGAAGGAGCACGGCCCCAGAATCTGGGCCAGAGGCAAGCCTCAGGTTTGTAGATGGGGCCAGAGCCCCTGTGATGGGGTGGAGGTGGGAAGAGGGCGCTGGGCTGCTGGAGTACCTCTGCCTGCTGGGATCCCTGCCCAGATGACTCTCATGCCAGCTCCAGCTCAGGATGAAGCCCCCGCTCAGAGCTACCCCCTCCTAACCTCCTCCCCAGCTGCCAAAGCCGCCCCCCATTCTCCCACATAAGCCCTTGTCCCAGGAGTACGCCAGCCTCCCCTCTCCCTGGGCCACAGCACTCCCTCCTGGTCTCAGCCTTAGTTGTCCCTTCCCATGCCTCAGCCCCTACCTGGGGCTACCATGTGGACCCCCAGGCTGCGGGCAATCACAGACCCAGAGAGAAGAGGCTACAGAGCAGGAACCAGGGGCAGGGAGAAAGGCAGCACCTCGGAGGCAAGCCCCGGCAGACCCCAGAGAGGGTTTCCCAGCTGCAGAGTGGAATTAGCTTTTGCCATGCAGAGAGCACTGCTCTGGGGCAGCAGAACAAAGAGGCGAGAGAGAAAGCCCCCCTTTGTCTGTGTTTGAATGCCAGGCCAGCCGGGAAGGAAGGCTTTCCCAGAGCCAGGGATGAGGCCAGCCAAGCCTGCCTGCTCGGTCCAGGGCTGGGGCCCAAGCCGGGCTCCCCTTCTTCCTATGACCACCCTGAACGCCCACAACACAGCATCGCAGGATCCATCCGGGCTTCCACCTCCAAAGTCCACCACAGGCAACAAGCTCACTGAAGGTGAGTCCCCTCCCCTCCCCAACACCTCCACCAGGTGAGAAAGTCACACAAGACTCACACCCACCAACCAACCACCATCAGGCAGGCAGTCACACACTAGCGCTGTCAATGACAGGTATGTGTGCACACTCAACTTCAAGTTGCAGGTGAACAGCAAGCAGGGCACCCTCCTCTCGCTCACACACACACACACACACACACACACACACACAAACACACACAAGACTAACTCCGTAATTAAGTCAGTCACTCACACTGCACCTTCTCAGAGATACACACGTTGAGATACAAAAAAGTAGTCCCACGTGAGATGCACAACCAGGCGCACTGGTTACACACGCACACACACACACACCTGCAGACAGACCTGGATGCACAGGCACCCAGAGCTGCAGCAGGCAGAGTCATCAGCAGGGCGTGCATGACAGGCGTCTGGTCTGGCTGTGTCAGCAGGATCCTGGGGTGGAGGTGGGGGGCTGGGCTTCCGCCTCATGCTCCTCTGCCCGGGGCCAGGGAGGAAGGCCAAGCCAGGCCCCCTCTTCCCGATCCTTCAAGATGGTCAAGGAAGGAGCAGCCACTTGACCCTCTCACCTCACCTCAGACCTCAGGATTATGGTCGGGGGCAGCAGAGAGCAGTGGGGTCCGTACTGCCTGAGTCAGGTTGCAGCCACAGCCCGGCTATAGCTGGGCCAGGGCAGCCCTCACTCCCAGAGCCCACCCGGAGACAGACACATGGGGTGAAGACCTAGGATCCCCTCCAGGGTCCCAGGGCAGCCCCTCCGGCCATGGACAATGTGAGCAGGATGACCTCACACCCAGCAGTTGCAAACCCCAAACTGGCCCAAGAAGTGGGATCCTGTCCCCAGAGAACATCTCTTCTCAACTCTAAACCTTCGAGAATGCAAGGAACAGGGTCCTGGGAACATTTCCAACCTCAGTCTGGGGTACTAGGAATGACACAGAGACACAACTATGACCTGAAAACACACACACACACACACACACACACACACACACACACACACACACCTGCATAGCCCTTCACAGATATAACTAGGCCTTATCTTGGATCTTCTTTCTATGTTGAAGGAGGTCATGAGATAGAGGTGCTCCCAGCTCATACCAGTCCTGAGTTCCTCACATGAACCCCTAAACCCAGGGGCTGGAAGAGGGTTTGACCACCTAGGGCCGCCACACCTGAGTCCACCTGGATATCCCAATCTTGGGCCCTTAGCCTCCCATAGCCCCAAGGGGAGATCACATTTGGGATCCAGGCACGTCTTAGAGTGGTCTCTGTGGTCTACCCAATGGGCATCCAGGCCTCATGGCAACGTGGCCTACACGTTGGCTTACTAAGGGCAGAGTGGGGCAAGGACTTCAAAGGCCTGACTCTGAGACCCCCTGCTAGTCCCCTGCTGGGCGGAAGCCCTGCTTGCATTCCTGCTGGGCCCCACTCTAGGCCGCTGCACAGGTGGGTGCTTTGAGTATGTGTGTGGAGGACCACCAGGGGGAGATTGATCAAGGTTTCCTATTCCTAGACAGTAGGGCATTTCAGCAGCCCCTGCCCCTCCCCGGGACAACGGAAGAGGAAGCACAAGAAGCAGAGCTAATCTTAAGGTGTGTGCCAGGTTTCCATGCTTCTGCTCCTGCATCTGGGATAATTCTGTTGCCTTCATCCATGGTACCAACAGAGGCCCTTTAAGACAGACTCCCTCCCACAAGGGAAAAGAGGCCCAGGAAAATGCCCCTCCCCATGGCTAGCCTAGAGAGGATGGAGCGCAATGGGTTCTTCCATTCAGGTTCTTTGTGGCTCACCCCCTCCCCTGAGGGTGGGGCCCCTCTTCCTACTCGTTCAATAAGTCCAACTCACAGTGAGTGGCACTGGGCCATTGAAGAGTTTCCAACTCCAGTGCCCTGGGACACCAGAGAGAATCTGGAGGGCCTGGGGTAGGGGAGCCTGGAGAGGGACGAGACTCAGGCTGTGGGGCACAGATGCTGAGCGCACAGAACTGCACATCTGGCTGTGATGCAACCCACTACTTCTGAGCCTGCCCACACCAGGAACAGGAATGAACACAAGAACACACACACATACACACACATACACACGCACACACGCACGCAGACGCACACACATGGAGCTGCTGACAAAGTTCAGGGCCTGCTTCCATCCAGTTCCTTCCATGAGCTGGGGGATCAGGGACCTGCCGGTAGGAACCCCAGGGTATACTCTGCGTATGTGTGCCACCCCCCATCCCTCAACTATACAGACAGGAGACAGGTGCATTTGAGGGCAAAGCAGACAGTCTCAAAGACACTCACAAACACAGACCCACATCTACAGACACCCTCTTACTACCAAATCAGGTAAAACTGTTTTCTCCCCCACCTAAATGAAAGACACCTGAGCACTCCGATACAACTAAGGGCAAAGCCGTGGGTGCAGGCACACATTCGCTCATCACCCTGGTTGCTGTCCCCTCTTGTGTGCCTTTCAGCCCCATCTCCACCTTTCCCTTCCTTTCATTTTCCACTGTCAATCCCAGGACAGAGAACTGGACAGCCTTCCTTTCTCCTGCCTCGGCACTTTTCCCAGCTTCCTCCCCAGCCCTTCCATCTTTATTAATAGCAGCAGCTTCCCAATACTAGGGGAAGTCTGGGCTCTGCCTGCCCTGGGTGGGGGGCGGAGTACACTAGGGGCTCATTTGTTCCCTAGGTCTCTGCCTTTTCCAACCCTGGTGGTGGGGGAAGGCTCTTCTCTCCATCCCCCACCCACACTTCCTTTAAGAAACCAGAGGCTCTGTCCTGGCACAAAACCCCAGAGCTAGCCCATCCGATTAGAAACTAATTATACAGCAAATTTTATTTGTTATCCCTGCCCTCAGCCTGTAGCAATCCTCCTGCCTTTTGTTAATGGTATGTGTATGTTTTTTAATTGCTGAACAGTGACTCATTCTGACTGGTCCCCCCCACAGGAAACAGCCCCCATCTACAACCGTCCCCTGCTCAGAGATTCCTCATAACCAAGCTCCCCACTGGCCTCGACTAGCCTCCAGGGGCCCCCACCCATAAACACTCCCAGTCCTACCAAAGCCCAACCTCACCCCCATATCACACCCAGGCCCCAAGCTGGGGCTTGAGATGGCTCAGACAGTCTCAGGCCAACCCCTTCTTTCTGGTATGACTCAACCCTGAAAGCCAGGGGACCTGGGAGGAACCCAGGAGGAGCCCCCCTCCACTGAAGGGGACGGAAGTATTGCTTCAGTCCAGCTCCAAAGCCAGGCCAGCCCCAGAGGCCTGAGGGGGAAGGCGGTTTTGACATTGGCCGCTGCTACAGGGTGTATACAATGGGAGGGGATGCGGTTCCGTAATCACCCAGCCGGCAGCCCAGGGGAGCCAGCTGCCTGAAACCAGATTGCAAGGCGGCTCAACCTTAAACCCACAGGATTCTTTTTCCATCTTCCACTTCCCCTCCCCAAATGTGGGAGGGCTGTGATAGAGTGCTGGGCTGGGAGAAAAGCGCTCAGGGTGATGAAGACATACTTTAAGGTGTGTTCATGCAGACGCGTGCAATACGCACAGGCACACAGCGGGCAACGATTCTCACACATGGAGAGCAGGCTATGGGGAATAATCCGAATAGCTGAGACGCTGTCCGGTGATGCTGTTGGCTGTCCAGGCCTTGGCCAGATAGATACCAGGAGTTCTGCTCTCCCTCCGGAAGCTCCCCCTCCAGCCCCCGCCCCCCCCAATGTGTTTCCACTAGGGCTTGAAACTAACATGGCTGCTTTTGTTTACTTCCTCATTGGTATGCCAGCATCATGGATCATGTCAGCCACAGCAGCGGCACCAGGACACTCATTACATAAACAGCAGCTGGAGAAGCAGGACCTGGGTCACTCCCTTTAGTGACTTCCCGTAAGGCCTACGGAAACAACGCCGGGGGAGGGAGCTGCGCACAAAACAGAAAAGCAACAGCCAAACTCTACCCCTGACAGCCCCACACCTCAATTCTATAAATGCCTCACAAGATGCCCCCTATGAGCACAGGTGCAGGAATTTATCAAGTACCGATCGGGGACCCTACTTCCCAGGACCTTGCCTCCAAACTTACAGAGTAGGAGTTTGGAAGGGAACCTCTGGCCTGATGTCACAAGAGTCAGCCTGTCCGGATGGGTGATCCCCAGGCGGTAGGGAGTGTGTGTGTGTAGGGAGTGTGTGTGTGTAGGGAGTGTTTGTGTGTGTGTGTGTGTGTGTGTGTGTGTGTGTGTGTGTAAGGTACTTGCCCGGATCTCATTCCTCCGGATCTCCACGTCGCACACCGAGTGTCCCTGATGCGCACCGCTGTAGTAGCAGCAGTACTGGCACACGGCCACCTGCTCGGCCTCGCAGTGGTAAAGGCGGTAGGCGTTGTGTTGCGGGCAGCTCCAGGCCCGCACGTCGTCCGCCTCCACCAGGAGGTGCCCGCGGGCGGTGGAGGGCTGCTGCAGGTGCGTCTGCACGTGGGACTGGCAGCAGGGCGCCTCGCAGCGCAGGCAGACCTTCTGCGCCGGCAGCGGGGGGCCACGGCGGCAGAACACGCAATGCAGCGCCGCCGGCGGCTTCTCCACGTGCAAGGCGTTGAACTTCTCCACGATGTTGGTGAGCTTCAGGTTCTTCTCCAGGCCCGGCTTCTGGTTGTAGGCCTGGTTGCACTCTGGGCAGCGCACCAGGCCGCTGTCCTTGGCCCACGCCTCGCCAATGCAGCCCCGACAGAAGTTGTGTTTGCACGGCAATTGCACCGGCTCCACGAAGACATGCAGGCAGATGGGGCAGATGAGCTCCTCCTCGAAGCAGTTCTTCCAATTCTCCGCCATAGCGGCTGCGGGCAGGTGGCCCGGGCAGGTCTCCCCAACTCCCCAACTCTGGGGGTCCGTCCGGTGCCACTACAGGCCCACCAAGCCCCGATCTCCGGGCCCCGGCGGCCCCGAGAGTCGCTCAGTCACCAGCGCCTTCCGCGCGCCCGCCCCCCAGAGGAGGGAGCCTCGGTCCTCACGCAGCGCGCGCAGCCGGCTGCGTCTCCTCCTCCTCCTCCCGAGCGCCTAGCGGGAGACCGCGGACTGCGCCAGGGCCGCGGCCGGGGCACCAGCCCTGGAGGGGAGTGCCGGGGTCCAAATTCCATATAAGAGGCCGCCTCCCGGTCGGCGCGGCTAGGGCAGCGGTGGCCCACGGCCTGCACTCGGCCCCGCGGCTGACATTGGGGCGCGCCCCAAGGCGGACAGAGCCCGGGAGCCGCACACTTCCTCCAGCGACGGCGGCGGCAATGGTGGCTCTCTCCTGGCTCGCCGGCGCCGCGTCTCCCTCGCCTAGTCCAGGGTCTGAGAGGCCGGAGAAGCGAGTGCGGCCGCGCCAAGGACTTCTAGATCCGGACCCGGAGGGCGAGGCAAGCCGGTCCCCGCGCCGCGGCGCGGGCGCCCCCCGGCTGGCCGGCCGTCTGCGGGTGCGGGCTGCGGGGCGCAGGCGGGCCGACTCCGGGGCACTGCGTGAGCGCAGGGGCAGTCATTCAGATGAAATTCCAGTCCCCGGCCAGAGACACCAGCCCGCCTCTGCCTTCCTCCTCCCTTCACAAATAGAAACGGAAGGGGGAGGGAGAGAAGTGGAAAAAAAAAAAAAAAACCAACCAGAAAGGGAGGGAGAAGAAGCCCCGTCGGTGCTCCGGCCTGACCCCCTCGTCGCTACTTCTGCGCTCCCCCGAGGCCCGGCGCCGGGCGCCCCCGCCGCGAGAGACCCCGCTCTCCGTCTCCGCGCTGGGCGGGCGCCCCGGCTCTGCCGAGGAAAACAAGGATTGATCAAACTAGAAAGGAATTTTTCTCAACTGCTAATGAACAGGAGGCTCGGCTCCCGGCCCTCCCCTCCCCCCGGCCCTCCCCCTTCGCCACCCCGGCCCCCCCCCCCCCTTTCTTTTTTTTTCGGCCTCTCCTCCGGCCTTCGGGGCTGCTCCCCCGAGGCCCGGCGCCGGGCGCCCCCGCCGCGAGAGACCCCGCTCTCCGTCTCCGCGCTGGGCGGGCGCCCCGGCTCTGCCGAGGAAAACAAGGATTGATCAAACTAGAAAGGAATTTTTCTCAACTGCTAATGAACAGGAGGCTCGGCTCCCGGCCCTCCCCTCCCCCCGGCCCTCCCCCTTCGCCACCCCGGCCCCCCTCCCCCCCCACTTTCTTTTCTTCTCGGCCTCTCCTCCGGCCTTCGGGGCTGCGGTCGGAGCCAGCCCGCGGCGGCGGGGCCGGGCCAAGCCAGTCGAGCCGGACTGCCTCCCTCAGCGCCCAGCCATCTTGGGCTCCCGGCGGCCGCCGCGGTGGCGGCCGGGGGTTCGAGCGCGCTCGCTGGAGGGTCCTGCAGCGTTCTTTCTATCTCTCTCTTTTTTTTTTTTTTTTGTGGTGGGATTTTTTTTTTAAAGGGGAGGGCTGGCAGCCTCCCTCAAATTAGGAGAGAGAGAAGGGAGAAAATGCCAAGTCCCGATTTCTCTCCACCTCTGCTCCACCCACCCCGGTTCTTTCCAAAATATAAAAAAAGATTAGAATTGGAAGAAGTCGGCAGAAAGGCGAGCGCCCGCGGCCCCCGGCTGCTGCCCAGGCGACGCGTCCGGGGCGGGCCCGCGCCAGTTGCTCCGTCGGTAGGTCCGTTTGTCCGCCCGCTGCTTCTCATCTGGGGAGGGCACTCCGGCAGGGTCTCCGCAGCGGCTGTCGCCTCAGAGCTTTATCCTCAGATCAAAAAAAAAAAAAGGAAGAAAAAACCCCCCAACACTCTCATCACAGCCACCTTCAGCCATCTTGCGCGTATTATTATTTCAGGAATAATCTGTTTAATAAAAATAGCTGCGTCTCTAGCCCCCTCCCCCGCATCCTGGGCTCCCCGCCCCCTTTTAATAATGATCTCGATAATAAAAATGATCTGCGAGCCGGGCAGTCCACGGCTGCCTTTTCCTGCCTCGGCTCGCTCGGGCTTCGGCTCTCCTTCCCCCAGGAAGGGGACGGGGGTGGGGGGTGCTCGCCGCTGGGGCTGGGGTGGGGGGGTGGTGCGTCCCTGCTGCCCGCCAGTCGGCCGTCTCAGCCTTAGCAGGGAGGGAAGGGCGCCCTCGCAGCTACCGCACCGTTGCGAGGACGGCAAGCGGGGGAGGGGTCCCGACTCGCGGGACCGGCTGGAGGGATGCACAGAGGTCCCCGATCTTCCCGCCACGGCCTGGCCTCGGAGTCTGAGCCCGGGGATTGGGAGGATACAATGGGATCGGAGCAGAGTGCGGCTGGCAGGGTGGAGACGCGGGCGGGCAGCGGACTGCGGTGAGCCGGAGTCCCGAGCTAGGGCGGAGAGAGGCGGAGGGTGGTGGCCCTACATCAAGGCCGGTCCCGCTACTCTGCAAGGGGAGGGCGGGGAGACTGGGAGGGGGAGGAGAGGAGAAAGCAGCAGCGCAACAGCGGCGCCTGTAATCAGCACTCGCTGGTTCTGCCCACCCGGCACCGGAGAAATAAGCGGACGCGGAAGGGGGGAGGAGGGGGCGGGGAGTATTGTCCGGAAGTGCTATTACAGCTGCTGGGGCGCCCGGCTCCTCCCCTTTTCCCTATCTGGAGTTGGGGGCTGTTCCGGAGATTGTTCCTGCTATTGGTCTCCAAACTGAGGCTCCGCCTCTTTAAGGCGGGGCAAGCGGAGGGCCTCACGTGACTTGCACTAACTTCGGTTACCTTAAACGTTGGGGATGGGGGTTGAGTTTGCGCTCTTTTTAAAAGGGAGATGATAACATTGCGGGGTGGGACCACTTCTTTCTGGGCCTCTTCACCCACAGCTGTTTTTACCTGGGAGGGAAAGGAAGGGTTTTTGGAAGTAGAGTCAATAGGACTAGATAGGATTTAGACATAGGGTGAAGAGGAATCAACACATAATAGTAATGAGGTAGGAATGGGATCAAGATGTGCTTATCACTGTATATATATAGTATATCCTTCTGAACTTATGATTTGAGCCTCAACAAGAGGCTGGGTGGTGGTGCCATTTACCCAGAAGGAGGCAATTGGAGAGAATTAGGTTTGGGTGGGGACATTTTAAATAGTTCTAAGTTAAGTTTGAGTTGGTTTAGCTATCCCAGTGGAAATCCTAGAGGAGACAATTGTATATACAGACTCAGAGGGGAGGTTTGTGCTGGTGATTATGGATTTCAGAATCATGAGCGATTATGTTCTAAATGGTAGGGACGTCCCTGGTGGCACAGTGGTTAAGAGTCCGCCTGCCAATGCAGGGGACATGGGTTCGAGCCCTGGTCCAGGAAGATCCCACATGCTGTGGAGCAACTAAGCCCGTGTGCCACAACTACTGAGCCTGTGCTCTAGAGCCCACAAGCCACAACTACTGAAGCCCGCGCTCCCTAGAGCCCATGCTCCGCAACAAGAGCAGCCACCGCAATGAGAAGCCCGCGCACCACAACAAAGAGTAGCCACAGCTCACCGCAACTAGAGAAAGCCAGCGCGCAGCAACAAACACCCAATGCAGCCAAAGAAAAAAATTTTTTTTTAAAGGTAGAACTGAGATTCAAACTCAGTTCAGAATGACCCATGGGTCCCTGATTCCATAAAACCAGTGAGCTTCTCTGCTTCAGGACCTTCAATCTCCTTATTCCTGATTGGGGGGTGGAGGTGTTAATGTGGGCCCTTCAAGGACACAGCATGTGTCTTTTAGTACTTTGCATCCCCTTACATGGGAGGTCTTATGCTGAATGAATGACGCATGCATGCATGTCTGAGTGAATAAACAAGGAGAAAGTGGCTTTCTAGCCCTAATCCTCAATTCCATGCTCTAAAGACAGTGCAAAGAAACAAGGTCTAGATTGGAGCTGTTGCAGCATCCTTCTCTGGCCTCCTCACCAATGACCTCCAGGATAATCTAAAGGATTCCACTCATTTCTCACCTTTGTAGACGGCTGCCCTTGACTTAAGCATCATACTCTTCTGATTTTCTTCATATATTTCTAACCACAGGCTTCTCCAATTTCCATCTCCTAAATGTTGGCTGCCCTCCATGCTCTTCTCTTACTAACCTATACCTGCTCCTTCATTTACTCCTAAGGCTTTATTACTGTCTATATACTGATGACTCCCCAATCAGTCTCCAGCTTAGATCCTCACCCTCCTGGGTGCAGACCCATGAAACCAACTGTGCTCGCCACCCAGATGTCCCACAGATACCTTGAATTCAATGTACTGGAAACTAAAATCTTCATCCTCTTCGCTTTCCAACCTGCTGCCCCTTCAAAATGTTTGCAAATCTTGACTATTTCTTAACCTCTCCATTACTTCACCACAAACTCTTGCCTAATTATTTCAGTAGGTCCTAACTGGTTTCTGTTTCTGCCTTTATGTCCTGGAGTCAATTCTCAACAGAGTAGCCAGAGTCATCTTTGAAAAGTATGTCAGGGCTTCCCTGGTGGCGCAGTGGTTGAGAATCCGCCTGCCTATGCAGGGGACACGGGTTCGTGCCCCAGTCCGGGAAGATCCCACATGCCGCGGAGAGGCTAGGCCCGTGAGCCCTGGCTACTGAGCCTGTGCATCCAGAGCCTGTGCTCTGCAACGGGAGAGGCCACAACAGTGAGAGGCCCGCGTACCACAAAAAAAAAGAAAAGTATGTCAGATTGTGTCACTCTTCTGCTCACTTTATAATTGCCAGCAAGGTCCTACAGGATCTGGCCTCTGTGTAAGTAATTTCCTATTATCCCCTTTCTCTCACTCTGCTCCAGCCCCACTGGCTGTTCCTCAGATACACCTGGTGTGTCTCCCATGCCCCACCCCTCCAGGCTCTTCACAGTTGCTCCTCACTTTGCCTGAACCAGTCTTCCCCTAGATATCCCTACTGCACCCTTCTTCCTCTCATTGAGATCCTTTGTTCAAGTGAGCCTAGGCAGTGAGACCTTTCCTGACCTCTGTATTTAAAATGTGCCCCTCCCCCAGCCCTCACTATCTCCCCTCCTGTGTTGCGTTTTTTTTTTTTTTCCTCCATAGCACATAGCTCCATGTACTATGTATTCTACTTTAAAAAAATATTATCTGGGCTCCCCTGGTGGCGCAGTGCTTGAGAATCCGCCTGCCGATGCAGGGGACACGGGTTCCTGCCCCGGTCCGGGAAGATCCCACATGCCGCGGAGCGGCTGGG
>NW_021145525.1:43111-83406 GCF_002837175.3 Physeter macrocephalus
GCCTGTGCGTGCGGAGCCGGCGCCCCGCAACGGGAGAGGCCACAACAGTGAGAGGCCCGCGTACCGAAAAAAAAAAAAAAAAAATTATCTTCCATTACCAAAATATAAGATCTGTGAAAGGGGTTTTTTTTTAATGCTGTGTCCCTGATGCCTACAGTGGGACCTAGCACATAGTAGCTGCTCAATAATTATTTGTTGAATCAATGAATGAATCCCATTCTCTCCATTCCTACCACTTCTACCCTAATCTAGGCTTGACTGGTCACCTTGCCTCCAATCTAGCTCTCTTTCAAAATGTTCTTCATCCAGAAGGCAGGGGGATGGTTCTACTGTGAAAGCTGGATGACTTAAGCCATGTACTCTAGGCAATTGGAACTCCACAGTTCCCAAGAAGAGTTTTGGGGCTTTGCCCCTGTTGTTCTGTCTGCCTGGAGAGCTTTTCAAAGTATAGCCCCACCTTCTTTTGCCCAATTCATCCTTAAGCATCAGGTTTTGACTTAGATGTCATTTCTTTCAGGAAGGTTTATAAATCTCCCCAGACTGGGTTGGGGAGATATGCTATATCCTAGCATAGCCCTTTAATAAAGTGTTAACCCTAACTGAGCAATTACTATGTGCCAGGCATTTCATGTGTATTATTACACATAATCCTTGCCAAACCTCTGTGAAGCAAATATCCACTTTTAGAAGAAGAAACTGAGGCACAGATTAGTTAACCTGCCTAAAGTCAAACTGATAACAAGTGGTGGAGCTCGGGTAGGATCGGAAGCAGCTTACTGCCTTCCTCTTTTAGGGCTCTTGCAATTGTTTCCCGGCCCATCTTCCCCCACTGCACTATGAGCTCCTTAAGGCCAGGCCTGTGAAGAGTCTCCCAGCATATAGCCGAGTGCCTGCCACACGTTTGTTGAAAGGACAAGTGAACATATTTTCTAGTTCTTACCATTCCCACAGTGTTATCGTAGCGGCTCAATAATGCTCAGGTGGCCTTCCTCTGGCTTGTCAAGGTTAAGACCCAGAAGCTCCATTCTCCTTCCTTTTGGTGCTTTCAGCACCGAGACGGCGTGTGGGGTGGTAGTGGGTGAAATCGGCAAAACAGAGGAACAGCGTCGCTTCTTTTAGTTCTCTGGCCCCAGTAAGGCCACTGCTCACCTCACAACCCCCTCAAAGTCTCCCTTGCCCCTCAAGTTCCTCAGAAAGCTGTGCTCACACAAACCATGGACACCCACCAGCAGTCTTTTTTGCCCTTTCCCCACCCTGCCCTCAGCTCTCCCGCAGAGACTTCCTGCACTGAGGAGGAGGGGCTGGTTAGTCCCACCATAGCCCATGGAAGGGTCCCGAGATGGCCACCCCTCCCAGGCCACATCCTGCCCTGCTCTACGGTCTTGGGACATTCCTCTCCCTTCTGCTGCCCAGCTAATCCCTCCCCTCACCCCACGCTGGCCTCCCAACCTCAGAGCCTGGCAGGCTGGGTTGAGTCACTCATTTCCAGCATGCATTCTCCTTCTGGTCAGGCCAGTTTGGCAAATCTCTCAGGCTCCCCAGACCCATGGCCTTGGAGCCTGTGGGTCCCCCTCCCTAGGGCCCCTGACCCCCAAATAGGGCAGAGCAGACTCCTGGAGGAATGTACAGGCTTTCAGAGGAGACATTAAAGATCACATGGACAGCTTCTCCCCTCCTTAAGGCTAAGGACAGAGTCTCTGCTCTGGGTCCAGTAGCCCTTTTCTTTCCAGAAACAACCCCAGCCTACTCCTGTCTCCCGGAACCACCTAAGCACAGAATCTCGCTATTCTGTTTTCTTTGGGGCAAGAACTTCACCCTGACCCTGGGTCCTTCCAGGCTAGTCAGATGAGGAGGATTAGATAAGCAACCTGCCCCCAGTCTCCAAGGAGAAAGGGGAAGGGGTGTGGCCTGGGCCACCCTGGGGTAGTCAGCCTGGCTCCAGACCCTCCCAGCTCCCTTGCTCTGACAACCAGAGGGACTGAGGGCCCCAGACAGGACCTGCCCCACTGCTGAGGAGGGGCGGGGCGGGGGGGGGGCAGCCATAGTTCAGCAGGAGGTCACAGAGGAAGGAGGAGTGACCTCCCCATGGGGCAGGTCCCACCGATACAGCTGCACCTCAAAGAGGACAGGGAGGGGAGCTAAGAGACCCATCACTGGAGCTGACTCCTGCCCCCTACCCTCTTGTGGTGCCCCCAGGACCTCTGCAGAACCCCCTCAGTGCTACAGCTCCATCCTGAGGACCAGAAGAAAAGGGCCCTGCTATTCCCCAGGACAGACAAGCAGGCCTAGTAGGAAGGGAAAGAATGTGTGAGGGCCCAGAGCAGTCCTGCGGCTTCCTGGACCCTGTCTGGGTGAAGACCCACTCCTGCCTGCCTCTAAGGCCCCAGGCTGTTGCCTTCTCCCCCTCTAGCACTAGGCTCTGCTCTGCCACACCAGGCCCTGGAGACATAGGAGCTGAGTGATCCGGGGAAGGAAGATCCACCTGCCTCCTCACCCAGACCAGGCCCAGAGGATTTAACAGGAATGGTAGGCTGGCCTCTGTGTCACCCGGTGGGCCAGCTCTGAGGCTGCCCCTCCCTCCTCCCCCCAGGCCCTGGATTAGGAGGTTGAATTTAGGTGCCCGGTGAGGGGAGTTCTGTCTCTTGCCCTCGCTGAAAGGGGTGTAAGGGCTCCAAAGTGGACCTGAGGAAGGCCCGCCTTCCCAAGGGAAAAGGGTTTTTTGGTGAGAGGTGGGTAGGAGAATGAAGCAGAAGAGAGGGTCTTTACCCACACACTCATCTCCCCAGACTGTGTTCCACCTCCTACCCCCCTGACCTTACAGGAATTCAAGACCAGTGAAAGAGAGCCTGTACCTGCGAGGTCATTTCTGCATGACTGAAGAGCCACAGGCCGTGTGGTCCTGCTTCCCTGGCACCCTCTCCACTCCCAACATCAGTCTTCAGGGCCTTTCCACATCCTGGCTTCTTCTAAGTGGCTGAGTCCAACCCACCCCCTCTGGCAGGGCCCCTGGCTTTCTGCTCCCCTACTCCAGGCAGCCAGAAAGGAGCACAAGACCCAGGCACTTCTGCAAATACGTTTAATGCACTTAGATTACACAGAGGAAGAGGGGGCAAGAAGGAAACGACATCTAAGTGAGTCACCCAAAAATTCTTACAAAAGTCCCAGGCTGGCTGCAGCCCCCAGGAACCGAGTCACCATTGACATTAGAAACTAATATAAAATTTTACAAAAGTCTGCTCATTGCAGCATTCAGGTACTTGTACAAAAGGAGGGCTCTTTCTACAGGGCTCCTGACTTACAACAGGGACCCAGGTACCTCACCTGGCACAGGGACCTGGAAGCCAGAGAGGAAAGACAACCAGATAAAAAAATACAGTCAAGGGAATTCTCTCCTGGTCTGCCCCATAGGGGCCGACCTTCAGGTTCTTTCCCTGCTCTCAACTCAATCTCAAAACCCAGTCTCAAGACCCTGTGTTTATTTTTTAAAACGTGCTAGCCCTTTAGACTCTCCCCAAGGCTTCCCAGTCCCTGCCCTGAAGCCTCGCCCTGGGAAGAGAAGGGCAGGAAGAGGCACCAGCTCCTCAGCCAGACCTGAGACCTTGCATGAGCCTCTCCAGCCCCACAGAATGGCAGCTGGGTCTGTGGTCCTCCTGCAGCCCACACTGGACCTCAGGAGCCGTGGGCGTCTGCCTCGTGTAGCTGGCAAACAGCATGGGGGAGCCCCTTCTTCTAGGAAGCTTCAGCCATGGGGACCTGGAGGGACTGGGTAGGATGGGGCAAGTTTCGAGGAAGGCTGATTAGGGAGGGAGGCTTCTTAACTCCCCAACTTACTACGAGGTCAGGGCTCCCAAAGAGCTACAGGGAGGGAAAGAAGGGGTCCATCTAGTGAGCGCCCATCATATGCCAAGTGCTGTGCTGGGCATGTGCCATGGTCAGCCTCGCTTCATCCCCAGTGAGGGTCCCCTCTCACCAGGCAGAAGCTCAGTGGAGGGCCCCCTCGCTGAGAAACCTCTGGAAGGCACCACTGCCTAAGGGAAAGGAGGTCTGGGCAGAGATGGCGAATGTTCTACCACTCCCCCAGAGCCCATGCACTGTAGGGAAAGGAGATGGAGGCTGGTCCCAGCCGAACTTTGGAGGTTCCCCACACTGACGGGGCAGGAAAGGGCCACAGGCCTCACAGGCTCATCGTCTCAGAGCTCCCCTGCTTCCCTTCTGCCTCCCACACTGACAACAAAACCTAGCTCAGAAAATACCCCCTCCCCCCAAGCCAAACCAGGCAGGTAGAGGCAGGTCCCCAGAAGAAAGAATCTGTGGAGAGGCAGGTCAGGATGGCAAGCAGGGAGGCAAGCCAATGGCACCTCTTTGGCCATGAAATGTCTGAAGACAAGAGCTTTAAAGGCAGGGATGCTGTGGTGGGTGAAGGCCAGGAAACGTCCTTCTGGAAAAGTCCTCAGAAGGCACAGCTGCTGCCAACATCAGGTCCAGAGGGGCTTCCATCTTCGGCGCTTGTGTGTGTGTGGGGGGCGTCTCTCCCAAATGCCAGGCTGATCCGCCGTGAAGCGCTGAGTTTGATGGGGTTAACCAGGCAGCCCTGCTGGTGCATGCAGAGAAGGAACCAGACCCGAGTGGCCCCTCGGAAGTCCAACAGCCTGGCCACTACCCTCACGGCCCCTGGAGGCAGCTCTTTGGCTAGACTGCTCATCAGAGGCGTCCTGCACCCTGTGGGCCTCCTTGGCACTCCCGGTGGTGCCTGTGTGTGTGGTGGCTGCAGACAGGGACAGGGCACAGGCCTGTGTAGTCTGTGACAGACAAAAGGACTTTGCTTTGGAAAGGCCTGAAGGGTGATCTCGGAATAGCCGTCCCTGGAGTTGGTGGTAAGGGGGCACGAAAGGGGCTTGCTGATTCCAGGTCGAAAGTGGGAGACAACCCAAGAAGAACCCCAAAACCATGGGTCAGAGATAGGTTGGCTATGAGATAGGAAGACCACGAGATCTGCAATACTGGGGTGAGGGACCAAGGACTGCAAGAGGCCAGGATGCAGGAAAGGAGACAGGACAAGGGGTAGAGAATGAAGGATGAGAAATGAATGGATGCAGGGAGGGCGGGAGGGCAGGAGAGTGCAGCGTTTGCAAAACCAAAATGAAAGACATGTTGAGAGGTTGATTTTTCTGTTTTTAATAAGCCAGAGTCCTGCAGCCTGGAGGTTGGGAGGCCCAGGGGATGAGGAAATGGGATGGGAGTGGCAGAGAGCTGGAGACCCAGGCCCTGAGTGGCAGGTGGGGATGGTCTGTGAAGCGCTGGGCTTTGCCCTCTCTCAGGCACGCCTGGTTGGGAGGAAAACGCCTGGAAGATGAGGCTGCAGTCACCATGTCTCGGAGATCCTGATGATCCTTGAACTTTGTGGGGCCCCAGTCCAGCTGGGAACCAGAAGCAGCCCTTCCTGGCCCAGCTAAACTGGGCTCAAGGCTGCAATGGGGGAGTGCCTCGGCTCCACCAGGCCCAGCTGGGAAGAAAAGCCTCTCTGCGAAGCTGGCTCCTCCAGGGCCCCGGACTGGCAGGCGAACACTGGCACCTTCTCTGGTGGCAGCTCAGGGGGAGATGGCCCCAGGCCCTTGTCTGAGAGAATGAGAAAGTTCATCTGGAAATAAAGTTCTGTTTAAAAAACATTATATAGATGGCTTCTGGACATCTGTGAAGAGCAATAAAATACCATCCGGTTTCTATAAAATAAAATAAGGAGGAAGAAAACCAAACACGATCGAAGGACTCGTTCCATGGCCAGAGGAGCTTGACTAACAAAGGCACCCCAGAGTTGAGCTGGGCAGCGCAGGCGGCCACTCCGCCTCCTTCCTGCTGGGCTGTGTGGCAGAGGGTAGGTGAGAACCAGGCCTGTCTCCACCTAGGAGCACATCAGAGGTCCGGAGGCAAATCTCAAAACGGAACCTGTGGCAGTGGCAGGAGGGGAAGGTTGGCATTTGCCCAACTGTGGCCCGCTGGGGCCAGGGCCTGGTCACCTGGCTTGGCTGGCTGCCGGGGGAGGCCCCCGAGCTGCAGATGAGGGGGTGGGCCTGCGGCCTGTGCGTGGCATCCCAGCGGGCTACGGGCGCAGTGGCTGCGTGGTCATCCTCACACTTGTCCTTTTATTTGTGGGAGTCTCATTTACACAGTTGTTACACTGGAGTCACCGGGGAGCAGCTGGGCTCTCCCTTGGCCCCTGCAGGGCCCAGCCCAGGCTAGTGCAGCGGACTGTCGAAGACCACGTCAGGTAGGATGGAGACTTTGAGCTTCTTTTCGGGCCAGCTGTACTCTTTGGGAAGTTTGAACTGTGGAGGGGGAACAAGCACAGAGCCAGAGTATACATGGTTAGCAGAACCCACTGCCTTCTTCCCACGCTGCCTAGAGAGAGGCCAGGACCCTCACCGAGGCCCCCTGTCCCCTGGGTGCTGGGGGCAAGACAGGCCACTGGTTGCCTGGCTTCAGTCACCAATGCTAGACCCAGGTGGGCGGCTGGGGTCAAGCTGCTGGAGTTCGCTGACCCCTCCTTTCCCCTTGCCCTGCCAATAATTAACTGGGGTTGGAGGAGGCTTGTTTTCTAACTCTTTCTTGACTGTGCTGACCTCCCTCCAGCTCACTTCCTTGGTTCTGCCTCAAGCATGTAAGGAATCTGCTCCCTGAGGCCCAGGGGCTAGAGGATGGGGGGCAGGGGAGGGTGCAGATGCTACAGGGAAGTGGCTTGAGGTCTGGAACTCTGCGGTCCTGTCCCTGCCATGGCTTCTTTCTGAGGCTGGTGGGGAAGAACGCTGGAACTGGCCCTCTTTAGCCTTTGCCAAAGGGTCCCCAGGGAAGGAGGCCCTGGCTAGGCCTTGGTGGGTGCCGAGAAGCAGGGCTTGTGTGGCTTAAGGCGATTTCTTGGGCCTGGTGCATTCTCGAGAGGCGTAAACCCCCATCCTGCTCCCCCTTGTTCATTCTCACCTGCTTCCCAGGGTTACCAGCCTGAGAGAGGTGCCAGCAGTGGCCAAGGAGAGCCCAAGGTCTTCCTACCCGACTCCCCGGAATCACTGATTTGCCTACAATTGTGTTTCTCGAGCTTCTGGTGGGGGTAGGGGAAGAGGCTGACCTATCTTATTCCTTCTGTATGCTAGGACCCTGCATGGGTCCTATGGTGCTCATAGATGCTCTCCGATTTAGGAGCAGGGTCTGCCTTTTATGACTCCCGCTGCCCCGGGGCCAGGCAAGAAGACAGGCCAGGCTGGGAAGCAGGGAAGAGCAGGGCCTTCAGCCTGCCTAGAGCTGGTGCTGGCAGTGGATGGGCCTGACACTTCCTGGCTGGCTCCCTCTCCCTCCCTCTGATGGGGGACTGTCCAAGCCAGGACCAAAGTGGAGGGTGGGGACAGGGTGTGGGGACAGCCTCTGGACAGAAAAGAAAAAAAAAGTCATTTTTAGTGACCTACTTTCCTAAGCTCCTCCTGGCTCCTGTCCCTCCTGCCTGGACTACCCCCCTTCCACCCCCTCAGCACCCGAGCTGAAAGCAGCAGTCTGGCATGGTGCCATCCCTGTGCGACATGGCCTCTCCGGAAGCACTTCTGGGCAGCTGGCTCTGGTCTGACTGAATGGGAGCCAGGCTTCAGGGACCGGTGACTTGAGGGGGTTGACTGGCTGGCACAGACTGGGTACTTGGTGACTTTTGAACGTATAAATGAGTTAATTTATCAAGCCACATCCCAGAGGAGAGAGAAGACACTATCCCATTGGGGGTGACCTCAGGCTCTGAGGAGTTCCTGTTCACCTGGAGACCTGGATGGGCTAGTCCTGCCCTGTGCACTGTCCTCTGCCCCGTGGACGTCTGTCAGAGGCCTCCGTGTCCTGGCTGACTCGGCCCTGGAATCCCCGGCAACTGGAAGCTCCAGCCCTGGCTGAAAGCTGGCTCCTGCCTGGCTTCGCTCTAGCTTGGAAGCCTGGCCCCTGGGAGGTGAAGGAGCTCTCCCCCAAACACACTTCCTGGCACAAAGGGCGAAGGAAGGGTCTATCTCTGCCCCAGGACAGGGGAGGGCCCAGAAGAGCAGGAGGACAGCCAGCTTGCTAATGTTCCATTAACCTATCTGGCAGGGCACTGAGGCCAGGAAGGCTCAACACGCTGGGGTGCTGCTTGGTAGGAGGCTGGGGGAGGGGAAGGGACTTTCCAGGATGAGGTAAGTCCCTACAAATGAGGATGCTGGGAACAAGGAAGAAAGACAAAGGGGATTATGGGCTCCATTCCTATACCCCAGCAGAAGAGCCAGGGAAAGCACAGGCCCCCACCTGGCCCGCCAGCTCGGCTAGGGCTGGAAGAGGTGGACCAGAGGGGAGAGCTCATGGCCAGAGAAGGGAGGAAGGAGAGTGGCTCCTGGGTGGCCTGAGGCAAGAGCAGGAGTCCCTCGCTGCCCACCAGAACTCTCCCGTGGAATGTTCTCTGGCAGCAGGCGTGGGCTTTCTGTTCAGAACCTGCCAGGGAACAGCAGGGGCTGAGGAGAACTCTGTGCTCCTCAATGAGGAGCCTGAAGGCCCTGGCTGCCTCTTCAATGAGGTTCTCAGGAGTTGGCAATTCAGACAATTTGCTGGGTGTCCTTACAAGGGCTGGCAGTGGGGTAGGGGGTGGTTCAGGGAAGAGAAATAAAGCCATTTAACATCTCCTTTCCAGCCTATCTCCACACGTCAGAGACACACACACACACACACACACACACACACACACACGCACACACACGGGCTCCTGGAGACTGGAACCTGCCGTCAGAGAGAATCAAACAGCTTACTTCCTCTGGAGAAGTCAAATCTTCCAAGTCCTCCAACATTTTCTCTACAAACTCTTCAGTCAACAGAATCTGGGAAGAAGGCACAAGACAGGCTTTTATTATTATTTTTTTAATATATGGTCTTTTTGCTAGCTGCCAAGCTATGGACCTTTCTTCGGGCCATTAGGAGCTATGAGGCCACTGCGATGTGTTCTAGGGACACAGGGAAGGGCTTGAGGTCTATCCCCGACTGTCACCCACACGCTGCCCCCAACTCCCACCACCACCTGCCTAGCACATCAGAGGGACTGGGGCAGAGGAGGAAGGACATCAGAGGACAATGGGGAGCAGGGAGGGACATCTGGAGAGATGGCAGCGCTGGTCCCAGAAGGGACACGAGAACGGGTGGGGAGGAACCCCTATTTTGGCAGTTCGGGCTTTCTGCACGCTGCAGTATGGTAGAGGGGAGACAGAAGAGCCGAGGGGCAGAGAAGAGAGATTCCAACATTGTCCTTGCCCAACCAGGTTCACTTGGTAGGACAGAAGGAATCTGTCTGGATTTGGAATACAAGCCTCATCTGGAATCTGGAAATGCCCCGGAAGGTACATCCAAGAACGTGTGAGCTGCAGAGTTTGGAGACTGTACACGAACCTCTCATTTTACAGAAGGGAAAGGGACTCCTTAACTCCCACTTCCATCTGTGGCCTCCACCTCCTCTCAGACTGGAAGCTCCCAGACCCCTGCCCTGCTGGCCCCATTCAGCCACTGAGTTCTTCAAGCTTTCCTTTAAGAAACCTCTCCTCCAGGGCATCTCCCAGCTATCCCACTTTGCTGCTCTAGTCTGGTGTCTTGTGGCTTCACGCTTTGACGTAGAGGACAGCCTGGTCCCACTATGCGGCAGGCACAACCACCACCCTCACCCCCTAAAGCAGTTTTCACAGTTAGCAGCAATGTTCAAGGGTACCCAGGGCTTCCTCAGCCTGGTGGGCCGTCTTCTCGACTGGCTCCTCTGCCCAGCCTGACCCCTTCCACTACCCCTCTCCCTCCGTGCTGGTCAACGGGGCCCCCTGACCTCTGCAGCAGACCCTTCTGTCCCCCCGGGCTTGGCTCTCCCCACCTCGTTCTGCCTTCTCCAGCAGCCTGTGAACGCCCGGGGTGGGGGTGGGGGTGACAGAGGAAGAGAACAATGAGTTGAAGACCAAGGTGAGGGGCTTCTCTGAGGAGAAGTCCCCTAAGACAAGGAGGAGGATCCAGGACTTGAGAAAATACCCATCAGGTTTCCCCTGGGAGTTGTCCACTCTGATGAGAACATAAGTTTCAACATCTGGAATAGAGTCAGCTGGTGAGATCAAGTGAAATGGCAGAGAAAGGAAGGCGAGCAAGCAGGATCACTGGGCACCTCACAGGACGGAGGGCTCCGAAGGAAGGAAGTTGATGGGCTGGAGGTGTGAGCAAGGAATGAGAAAACTACCCCAAGTGAGCGGGTAAAACACCAGCACATCAGGCACCGTGCTAACTGCTCATATATCTTATCGCCTTCCAGATGAGGAAACTGAGACACAGATAGGTTATGTGATTTGCCCAATGTCACGTGGCTTGTGAGCAGCTGAGACAAGATCAGGTCCCGGTCTTGCCTGGACTCTAAAGTTAGCGCCCAGAGCACAGCTTCCAAATCCTGAGGCCTTACCCTCACGACATTTACTCATTTATTGATACTTCCACTCGTCTGCCCATCCATCTATTTGATTCCATAAGCATTCCCTGGGTGCCGCTGCTAGGCCTGGCCCTGGGTGGAGCCTGAGGGACACAAGCACGAAGGCAGTCCCTTCCCCACCTGGACAAGCACCTTCCCGCGCTTGACAGGGAGCCAAAGGTCATCTCCTTCTCAGGCTGCAAGCCCACAGTCAGAGACAAAACAGCTCCAACCACTGGCCCACAACTCCTCACCAAAGTTTCTGTTTGAGGAGCTCAGGCTTCAAGTGGAGACAGAGACAAGGTTTAGACAAGCAAAGCCGGTCCAGGGAAATGCCCACCTGAGGGGCCCCCTCCCACCTTCCTCCTGGTTCCCCAAGGCGGGACTGGCTGACTCCTCTCACAGACTACCGTGACCCCTTCCCAAACCCACCCTGATCCTCCTCCTCCCACAGCTGGAGCCCTTGCTCCTCCTGCTCTTATCCCAGGGCTCTCCCTCCCCACTGCCCCCCAAAGCCCCGAGTCTCTCTACTAGTTATCACCAGTCTGCTTGAGTAGTACAAAAGTCACATTCACATTTTTGGCATTTCCGGGGCCTGCTGCCATCTCTGCAAATGCTAGCACAAACACAAGCATACCTAAAACCCAATTATATTACAATGGCTCCAGTCCGGGCCAGGCTGAACTGATTTCTAACCCACAAATACCTTGGAGGGAGGACATTTCTGCCAGAGAGGTAAATAGGCCTGGCACTGTACCTCGTGCTGGGGGTGAGATGGGATTGTGGGAGGGTTCACAGGGACGGTGACCACACAGAGAGACTCCAAACAGCTGTAGAAATGGTAAAGGTAAACCCACCAACACTGAGTTCAGTCCTAAGCCAGTTCCTCTGACAAAGGTCTGGAACTGGTGGTGGAGAGAGGGTGAGTTATGGTGGCTTTTGGTAGACCAGCTACCAAGTGTGTACGATCTGTGTGTGGACTCATTTTCTACTCAGCTGGGGGAGGGGATGGTAAGACCGAAAAAGGGGACAAACCCTAGTCACTCCTCAATTTTCACTTTTGGTGATTTGTTGGTTCCTGCTGGAAACTTCACATTTTAAAAGAATTAAACGGGGAAAATTATACATGAGATCTGCATGATATTAACGGTGACATTCCCTGCAAAGAAACACGACAGACTGTCATAGCTCCAGGCACCTAATTTAATTTCCTTTGGGAGTTAAACCTTAGAAGCTTGGATTGAACAAACAGGCCCTGTTCTTTGTATATTTCAGACCTGGAGCTGAGAATGTTAACAGATCTTATCAACAGGACACTGGAGATAGACAGCTATGATGGAGCAGCTCCTGGGCGCTCTCACGAGGAACAGACTCGCCGTTGTGATGCAACTGTGGGAAAAGCCTGTGCAATTCTGGGGCTTCGGGCTCTTGAAGCTCCCTGGGTCCCCATGGAGCTGCCTGGCTCTGCCACAAATAATAACAGGAAGGGTTATGATAATGACACTGGTAATGATAATACCGCCAAAAGCAGAAGCAGCGCCTCCCCCGTGTGCCAGGCACTGGGCCAAGTGCTTGACCGGTATCATCTCACTGAATCCTTAGGGCAGTCCTGCAAGGCAGGTAACCAGCATTCCCATTGTGCAGATGCGCGGGTGTCGAGAGGAGACAAGTCTGGACTTTAGAAGAACAGTGATCTGACCTCATGGTGGTAGAAGATGCTCTTTTCCTGTCTGGGGAAAGTACCCCAATTCAAGAAGCCTTGTATGCTCAGAGCTGACTCCTCTCTCTCCTCTGATGGGGGAGGTGGAGGTGACTTTGGCTTCAACCAATGGCCTGGAAAACCAGCGACACATCTCCCAGCCACCTGCTCAGCTCAAGAGGGCTGGAACCCTGGGCGTCACAGACATGCAGCTGCTCAAATCCAGGCTGGCCAACTGGAAAGGAAGGCAAACCATGCCCCAATACAGTTTCCAAGTGGGGACAGCAGGTCAAATTTCCAGGTCAGCTTGGTAAATGTGTACATAAGACGACAGTTACATTAGTCCAGAAAATAGCAGTAGAAATAATAATGATAATGAAAATAGCACTCATGAATGATAGTACTCACCAAGAGCTGGGCATAAATGCTTATGTCTGCATAAGCAACCCTTGGAGGGAGAAGACTCTCTAGTGAGACGGGAAAGCCCCCCAAGCAATCTGAGCAGCAAACTCCCCTAGAAGGATTTTGAAAACACAGAGATACCAGGCCCCATCCAGACCTTCTGAAGCTGAATAGCTCAGGCAAGGCCAAGGCATCTGCATTTTAAAAAGGCAACCCCTCCCTCCAGGAGATCATGGTGGCGGGAGTGCTGGGGAAATACACTCACAGGGGAAGTGAGTTTGGGCACAGGTTTAACCAATACAGATGAGTTAGTGGCTGCAGCTCTACTACCAGCTCTAACTGGTGGAGCTGGGAGGGGAGCAGTGGCTCCCTGCCCCCCACTCCCAACCTCCACCTTTGATGAGGCTTGGAACACAGGCCAGCAGCTTACTCCAAGGTGCTCACACCCAGTGCCTTAGGACAGCCTGACTGGTTGGTGAAGACGCAGGATTGTCAACAATCTCCCAATTCCCCAGGCCCCAGCAAGTTCCAGAAGGAACCTGAAAAGTGATCTTTCATCATTGCCTGCTCTGGGCAGGCCTGGCTATGGGACAGGCAGGGGCCCAGCTGCTGTAGATCTGATTCAAATGTCTGCGGTCCTGACAATGCCCACCCCTTCCCCTTAGTATGACAATCCACACTTTGTCTGGGGCCTTGTTTGCTCTTCGTGTTGACACGTTGTTCTTGCTTCCCAACAAGTGTGGCTTTCTTTTTCCTTCCCTTTCCTTCTCTCAGGGAAGGAGGTGTGCTGTTTACGGGGCAGAGCCTGCCATGGAGCTGCTCTGGCACTCACAATGGCAGCGGGGGACACAGGACCAGGAAGCAGGCCAGTTGGCGTCCCCCCAACCCCGACCGGCCAGACAGAAGTGAGAAAACAGCCCAGAGGACCCCCACCCCCCAGGCTCGGGGGAAGAGGTGTGTGTGGCAGCTACCACTGCAGTGGTGGCACAGGGAGGCCACCCTCATTTCCTGTCCTTGCTGGGTGGTGAGGAGTTGCCTGAGGTGGCCAGGAGCAGGCTCACACTCCCCCTGCTCTGGCGGGCTGCCGCTGAGGGCAGAGCGGGCCGCCACAGTCCTCGCCCGAAAGGGAGGCTGCTGTACCTCCCTAGGCACAGTGCTGGCGTTTAAACCCTAACGGCTGTCCCCTGGACACTGAGGTCCCCATGGCAGCCCAAGCAAAGGTCTCCAGGGGGACTAGGTCGTGGCCAGGTTCACCAGTGGAAGGAGAAACAGCAGAGGCACGGAAGAGGAGCTGCCCAGGGCCTGGGCCAGGGAGTGCCAAGTGTCTTCCACACAACATCCAAATGGGTACATGGGGACAGGAGAAGGCAGCGGCTTGTCCAGAGGACAGTGGTGAGTCAGCCGCTGGGCTAGGAGGAGAGCCCAGCAGTGACTCCCCAGACCTGGTCTGGAGAAGCGAAGCCCACTTGAACAGCTGCTGGGTGTCTTCTCCCAAGCCCTGGGCCTCCCATCAGGGCTGGTAGGGAATGGCTGGGAACTGGGGGTCACCTGGGTGAGCTGTCAGACACCACACAGCTGAGAAAGCATTGCAGGGCTTCAAAAAATATTCTCATATTTGGTGATGTGACCCCTGTGTGACCTCTGGGGCCGACTTCTCCCCCTTCAGATCAACCTTGGCTGGGGACGGATGAACGACTCAGCTCTGGGCCAGGCTCCCACTCAGAGGCTAACAGCCCAGTGTTGACAGACTCAAGGGAGAGAGGCTTGTTAAAGCCACCGGGATGAGGAATGCTGGGGGAAGGCGTGCAGGAGAGACGCTGGCAGGCCTCCCCCTGGTCTGAAGACCCTCCTGTACAACCCTGGAGTTGGTGGACAGCCTTTACCATCTCAGAAAAATAAAAACAGCAAATGGTAGGGCAAACGGAGGAGACCGGTGTCAACCTATGGACTGAAGAGCCTAAGGAATGGAGGATTCCTGCCTCTCCAGCTCCTCCAGGAAGCAGGGGGTGTCCACTGTGCTTACTCTGGGGTTGCAGACAGCCCTGCCTTTCTGGGCCGGGGCCTTGACGTTCCTGGGGCTGGAGAGATGGGGCAAGGAGGAACCTGGAGGGCAGGTGCAGGCCCAGGAGCAGGTGGGTGTGGAGGCCTGTCTGGGGCCACTCCACAAGCTCCGGAAAGGGCCCAGATTCCCTCACTTTCTGCCTTTTTCTCTCAGGCTCTCCTTTGTCTCTCTTCTCCCATGTGGGGTGTCTCTGCCATGCCACTTCCCCAAGAGATAACAGGCCTGGGCTGGAGGCCAGAACAAGGTGCCAAGGCTGGGAGTGAGGGCTTCCAAGGCTGTTGAAGGCTGATGCAAGAAAGTCATCCTAGCCCCTCCCAACTCCTCTGGGACCAACAGGGAGTGTTCAAGCAGCAGCCAAGAGAACAGAAGTCTGGGTCTCTTCAGTCCTGGGGCTGCTGCATCCAGTTCCTTCCTGATGCTCTGCCCCCAGCAGGCCTGGGTACACAGGGGTCAGGGGAGACACCCTGGATCCCGGAAGCATGAGTGAGAGATTCCTGTAGGAGGTGAGGGCAGGCCTCTCTCTTGGGGTCTCCCTCCAGAGGAGCCTGGTGTCCCTCTTGGCCCAGTGGAGTGGGCCCTCACTGGTGACTATGAGCCTGACCCGAGGCCTCCAGGAGGTCCTCAGACTCCTGGGGAGACAGGCAGCCCCAGAGGGAGACTCAGAGGCCCACAAGTAATTACAAGCCCAGGTTCCCACAAGCTGGGGAGCTGCCTGTGACCACAGTGGCAAGACCCTAAAGAGGAAGGCGGGCTGCCAGTCAGATGCAGAAAGTGCTGACTGCTTTGGGGGCGGGGCGGGGAGGAGGGCTGGTGTGGGTGTTGGCTTCACAGCTGAGGACCGGCTGGCCTGGGGGCAGGGGCAGGGGCAGCGGGTTTCCCAGGGCTCCCTGGAAAGGGCCTTGAGAAACCCCTTGGTGAGTTAGGGTGCGTGCCTGGGGAGCGGGCCCCAGCCAGCCTTCCCGGGAGCTCCCCTGTGAGCTGGCCCCTGTGGCGGACCACACTAATGAGCCCATAACACAGGCCTTTGATTAAGCAGCTCCCAGCACAGCAACTTTATTGAAACATGCCGAGGCCAGCGGCTGGTTCCCACAGCTCCCGTTCCCGGGGCAACAGCGCCTGGGAGGGGACCATGTGCTGGGAGTCAGCAGGGCGAGTGCTCAAGCTCACTGAGGGGCTGCCAGGGAGGCGAGGGGGAGCAGGGCTGGAAGGGAACACCAGTAGCCGGATGATCAGGGGCTTGGGAATCAGGGTTGGGCCCAGACCTTTGTGGGGACTCGGGGGAACATGACATCTGCCGAGTCCTCTGGAGGCCCAGGTCCCCAGGCTGCTGAGAACTGGAGATGCTGACTCCCCCCCATCTCTGCTGGGGGCAGGAAGATGTTCCAAGGGGGATGGCAGGGCTCCAAGGACAGGTTCAGAGTTGAGCATGTGAAAGGCAACTGGGTGAAATTTCTTCTTGAGTTTGGGGAGACTCTAGTTCCTACTTTCCCAAGAGAATGTGCTTGACCTTCAATACACAAAAGTGCTATCTGGGGACACTCCTGCTGTGACCTGTCAACACACTGTCACCTGCTAGGAATGATGACCTGTGACCTCTCAGGGGCTGGGGGTCTCCTACACGGTCCCTCGTTCCCCACTCCTTCCCAGCTCTGCCCAGGTAGAAGGCCTACCCCCTCCCTGCTCTCCACAGAGGCAGCCCGGTGCCCTGGGACACGCTGGGGCTAGGGGGAGGCCCTTTCCACTTGTGCTGGGCTAATTTCAAATGTTATACTTCAGAGCTTTTGCTACAGCAACTACCAACACCACATGGACAGAAATCTAATGTTACCAAGTGGGACTTTTAAAAGGTATTTATAACTTTATGGTTCAAAGTAATTTTGTTATGAAACAATGTAATAACAACAGTGGAAAAAGGCAAGATAATTTATGGAACACAATATCCCTAAAGCACCGGCTTCCATTTCTACCTCAGCTTAGTCTGGGGAGTGTGGTTGGTGTCCTTTGGTTGCCGTTTGTTTTAATTAAGGGTTAGCATTTTGGTGGGGAGGGGCAGGGAGGAGCTGGCCTGAGGGAGAGACACAGACACTCAAAGACTCAAAACATGCCTATATTAATGCTGTATACACTTCACAGACCCCCACAGACCAGGCTAAACCCACAGAACCGGCCAAGTTCTCTCCCCCTTTACAGTCATCCCTCCGCCCACCTGCACCCTCCACCATATGCCACAAACAAGGCAGAGTCACCTGTTAGATCAGGGTCAGATTCCCTTTCTGAGAGAGGTAAGGTAGGGTGTTCCTCCTCCCATGCCCCCGACAAACAAACAAAAAAGGATGTTGTTCCTCTAATACATCTGGGAGTGGGAATCAGGGTTGGGCCAAGTACCCGTTAGAGACCTGGATGGGGCCGGGGCTGGAAGGAGGCCTATGGCTCTCAGGCCCCAGCACCCCACTGGGCAATGGCTTGAAGCTGTGCTCCAGCCAGAACAGCAAAGGAGGGACAAAGTACTCCGGAAAAGCCAGCAGGTTTCTGCACAGAGAAGCTGGGTGTCCATCAGGAGGAAAAGGAGAACCATTAGATGGGAGAGGCTCTGTGTGCCAACGCCTGCCCATCTCAGCCCAGCGCCCGGTCCAGGTCCAGATGCCCACTTTCTAGGAATTCTGGTGGGCTTTCCATATAGCACGAGAGTGGCTTCCACACTTCCTCCCATCCTGCTTCACCCTCCAGCTTCCTGTTCCTTGGTTTACCCAGTGTGCAGAAAGTCTCACATCCCTCAAACCTGAATTTCCGTGGCAAACAGAATTATCAACGGCCAGGGCCTGGAGAGTTATCGCTCCTGTCTCAGGTATGGGGGAGAGGCCAGGAAGTGCTTCTGGAGCTGGTGGGCTAGGCAGTAGCATCCACACTCCACATGGCATCTCACAACCAGCCCCTCAGGAAGAGGAGCCGCCAAGAGCTGCCAAGGGAGGACCGGGAGGGGGCGGGCACAGGAAGAACCCACGGAAAGGAGGGAGGGGGAAGAAAAGGAGCCTTCTCACTTGTAACCAGGGTCCATGAGCTGCGTAAGGGTGCTCTTCGGTGGCAAAGGCGCCTTCTACTCCCGTGGAGACAAAGGTGATGGCCATGTCACCTGTGATACTTTTATATGTAAAGTGCCGTCCGTGCAGGAGCCTGCCCCTGGGGGTGGGAACATGAGACAGTGAGAGCAGGCCTGGCCAAGGCTCAGGGACTGTGGAGGCTACTCTCCCCGGGACGGGCTGTCTGGCAAATGCCCTCCTGACCGACCATCTGCCCACTAACAGGGGCCTGGAACTAAACACGTTCATCTCAACACCTCCCAAGAGAAGCCTCTTACAAGTTCTCTACTGTTACCCTTCCAAAGTGCTCAAGGCTAGCAGATACTAGAGCAGCATTTAAAGGGCCTGAAAGGGGATGGGAGTCCACCTCCTTCGTGTCCTGGTGAGGAGACTGAGGCCAGAGAGGCCAGTTAGTAATGTGCCCAGGGTCAGGCCCAGAGCTAAAAGGGGGATCGTGCCCCACCTTTGTTTGGAGGGTGGGGGTGAGGAAGCACCTAAACAAATTTCCCACACCCTGGGATGATGGCCTAGTGCCCTCACAGCACAATCCTGTGTCCGGGGCACCGTCTTCCACCTCCTCCTGGCTCCCCACGAGATTTAAATGGCTACCAAGGCCACATCTTTAAAAAAAAAAAAAAAGCTGAAGCCAAGTGGAGTCATTCTGAGGGAGCCACAAGAAGTTACTGTTAATCCCAAGTCTGGAAATACACCTGGGGGAAGGGCAGGCAGGGGCAACCAGTGGGGCAGAGATGCCAGTCAGCAAAGGAAGCAAAACCTGCTCTTGGCTTTCTCACGTTGCCTCAGATTAACCCTTCACCAGTCTAAAGGCCCTGAGCCTGGGCCAGAGAGGGAGCTGGAGAGGAAATCGTTGGGGTCCTGGGGTGGGGGGGCGGGGCGGGGGCCTGGCCAGACCCTGATCGCTCTTGGCCACTTGCTCTCGTTGCCCTACTGGGCAAGGCTGGTTACCACACAAGGTCCTTCCTCAGGTTCCAGGGACAGTGTGGACGGTCCAAACCAGTGCAACCCCTTTCTTCCTTGTCACTGCTGTCTGAGTTTAGAGTTATCCTTGCTGCTTCTCCTGCTATAAAAGTGAGGGTGGAACCCCTGAGGGCTGTGGAGGAAGCCAGCTGCAACAGGTTCAGCCCTGTGCAGCATCCCCATGCAGAGAGCTGAATTCTGGCCACAGGGGTGGGTTTCTGGCACTGTGGACAACAGCATGAGGGACACAGCTGGGCTTCTGGGTCCCTCAAGGAGTCTGCTGTGCGGGCCACGGGGCTTGGAGAACTGAGTGCTCTGCATGGAAAAGCAGCAAGGAGGAGAAAATAGAGTCCCACCCATCAGATTCCCCTGCCCTACTACCCCAGTGCTACGGGGGACCCTGCCAACCCTGACTCTGGGCTGGTGGGATGGCAGGGCATCTGAGGCTCCCTAGGTCACTGAACCTTCGTAAGGGAGCAGGGCTGGGGGACACTACTCTGGACAAAGGAGCGCTCTCCACCGCAGTGAGGGCTACTGGAGGGTTCAGGGTCCACAGGCTCCCCCAAAGGCCCAAGATGGAGCGGCCTGACTAGCTCTCCTCCCACCCTGGGCCCCAGACTCTGCCTCAGTGCAGGGGGCAAGCACAGGCCTGGTGGCTCCTTGAGGCCAAGTTGTATGCTGTGGGGCTTACCTTAGGCAGAGAGGAATGAGGGCTCCTGACTCCTGGTTGAATTTCAGATGTACGCTCTCGAGCTGCCGCGTGCGGATCAGCTCATGGGGAATAATGGCCGTGGAGCTGTCACTTTCCAGGCTGTCTTTGCGGCTCCTGCGAAGCAAGCACAGGAGCAGGTTCAGCACAAGGTGAACACCGCAGGACAGGAGGCTCTCAGGCCAGGCTCCTGAGGAATGACAAGGATGGTGATTGATGATGAAGATAACAACAGCCACCATTTACTCACTACACGCTCGCCAAGTGCCAGCCCTGAGTGAGGCACCTCTCGCTGATTACTCCTCACGGCGCCCCCGTGAGGTGGGCACTATTATTATGGCCCTTTTACAGATAAGGAGCCGGGGATCAGGGAGGTGACCTAATTTGTCCAGGTCGCACAGTGGGGACTGTGGAGCTGGGATTTGGTCGCAGGTAGGTCTGGCTCTGAAGCCTCATCTTTGGCCAACACTGTATAAAAGCTTATGTCACAGTGGCTTGTTCTTCCCTAAGATAGCAGCAGGGGCTTCTGGGAGCCCTTCTTCCCCTGCCCTAGAGCCTCAGATCCCAAGTTCTCCAAGGCTGGGGTGCTACAGTGCCAGAAGACATGGCTCCGAGAGCTTCCTTCCTGCTGACCCTGAAAAGGCTGACATCAGAGCAGGCTCAGAGCATGCACACTCCTGCTAATGGCCAGCAGCTGCCGTGACATACACATCCTTCATCCAACAGGAAATGACACAGTCCTCATCGAGGGGTGGAAACCAGGCTCTCAGGAGTCAGATCAGTGAGCTTGGCTGGGCAGCATGACCGGGCCACCACCCTGCTGGGCTACGAGGCCCCAGGAACCCTGTACCAGATTCCTCCTGATTGTGGTGCCAGCCATGGCGAACTGTCACTGCTGCCTCACGCTCCCTCCTGTCCTGCTTCCCACCCACAGCTTGCTCCACAGCTGGGCCACGGGGTCCCTTTGCAATCTAAGATTTGCTCTTTCAAATTCAGCTGCCCCCACTGACAACCTCTCAAGTCTGCCTCAGCCAGAAGTGAGGGTTACCCACTGATCTCATTCAAAAGGCCAGATCCTGGTTTGGACTGTGAATCTCAGAACAATTCCCCAAGTGAACAAAATACTGGGTGAGAAGCTTTAGTTATTTACCGTTGAAGCAGCAATAGCCACCCAGGATGTCTGGGCTTGATCTGGGCTTGACAGTCACACAGCCAGTGGGGGCCCAACCTCCTTACACACTGGGGGGCTGAGCGCTGGGGCCTGTGGCCCAATGAGGCACCCCAACACTCAGAGCACCTCCCCAGAGGGAGGAGGATGTGAGGTCAGCAGGCAGAATGGAGGGTGACATCAGACAGCACAGGGCCCTGCTGAGGCAGTGGTTTATAAAGCTCCCGAGGTAACGGGGGCCATTCCCACCAGCTGGGTGGATCCACCCTCAGATGTGACATGTGACTGATCTTTCACAAAGTGGTCCCTTCCTCTGGTTTCCAAAGCCAATTCTGAAACTGCCCTTTGCCCTAGTGTCTCCTTTGACAAATCCTTTCACAAGACCTGTGAAGGAGACAGACATGCTGGCCAAGAGGGTCACAGAATTTCAGGGCTGGAAGGAAACTCTGAGGTTGTTTAATCTACCTCTTTCCTTTACAAAAGAGAGCCGGTAATGTGCCCAAGGCCACAGAGCTGGGCTGTGGCAGGCCATCGTGGGAGCCTAGGACCTCTGACCAGCTCTCTTCCCCTTACACCCGGGCTGCTACGCCTCCCTTCTGAGGAGGGCAACACCAAACACCACCCTCGGGGCTCGGACAAAAGCAGGACTCAAGAAAGACAGCAGCCTTCTTTGGTGAGCCCTTACTCTCCTCCAGTGTAAGGAGTCCATAGATTCACTCACTGAGCCGTCACAGCAAGGACTCTACACCAGGTAGATTCCTCTATAGTTAATGCTTCTTGTACAGGTCAGGAAACCCGCGGCTCAGAGAAGTGAGGTGATAAGCCTACAGTCACAGAGTGAGTTTAAGAGGAAAAGCCAGGGTGTGACTCTCACCATCACTTCCCTGTGCTACCTCTGAGACACACCACCATCCCCAAAGGTCTGGCTGCCAGGTGGGGCCTCCGGGCCGGTGGGCCTCTCTGACACAGGCAGAAATGCTGATGAATAGCAACTGGGGGTGGGAGCAGGGGGGTTGGGAGAGCAGAATCAACAGCACACAGGGCTAGAGATGTCTCAAGCTGGAGGGAAAAATAAATTGTTGAAAGTCAGCTAAAGTCACCTTGGTAACTGCTACAACACACTCACCCAGAACGAGGACATCAAACCCAAGTGCAAACAGCTTTAAAGAAATGGAAAAGAACTTAATCATCTGAAGAATTAATGTGACAAGTGCCCACATTTACACCTCCCACCAACCTTCAATCATTTGAAAACGTACTTTAATCTTTTAAGAGAAAAAAAAAATTGCAAAACGCTAGATCTGCAGTCCTGGAGCTTGGGTATTTCCGGCATGCTGCTTCAATGGAAACGCGGCTGCTCCACATACACACACGCAGGAGCCCAGCTTTTTGCTGATTTGTTTTTTCTGGACATCGATGCAGAAGCATGAATTATTTGTGTGGGCTGGGTGAGGTATTAAATCTGCAGCCGACACAGGTTTGCAATGTTTTGCATGGTTGTCAGCTTAATCTTAGTCATAAAAAAATAAGTAGTGTGCTCGCCAGCGTGGCCTAATTTTTCAGCTGGGCTGTTTTCTCCCTGAGTTCCTAGCAGAGGGGAAGGCAGAGCTTGAGGGCTGGAAGGGAGAATGGCTCCTAGGGAGGCATGGAGGCCCATAACTGCTGGGGGCTGCTAGGAAGATGGGGCCAGGGGATGAAGGATGCTCTGGGAGGCAGAATGGCTAACAACATAGGTTTGGGGTTTGAGTCCCATATGACCTTGGGCAGATAACTTAGCCTCTCTCTAAGCTTCACTGTCCTCTCGACGGGAAGAATAACAATACCCTTTCCTTATAAGGATTAAATGAGATGACCCAGGTGGAGCATCAAACAGTGCCTGGGATATAATAGGTGCTCAAAATGTTAGCTGGCTGCCTCTAGAACTCTATCTGCTGCTCGCGCAGGAATGCTGATAGCTTAATAGAGACTTATTTGCCTTTACCCTGGGCCCAGAATCCAACTGCCTCTGGCCAAGTCAGTCCCCCATTCTGAGCAAAGGTTCTTGCCCTGGGCTTGGAAGAGGGGACTTCTGAGATGGGGCAGCAGCCACTGTGGGCCCTGGGCAACCGCTGGTGTTCTGGGAAGGCCCAACTACAGGCCAGCAAAACCCCTTGAGGCCTTTGTTCTGCTGAGAGACATGCTGGCAGGACCGCCTTCCTACACAATGAGCACAATCAGCCTTCCTGCAATTCTCATCTACTGGTCCTCAAGTCGCCGAGAATTAGTTTAATCCATCCTCCATGACAGCCTTGTAAATCCCCGAGGCTGCTCACAGACCAAGAGGAGTTTCTCTTTTCCAGTATTTGTAGCCCCAACTTTCAACTATATTCTTAAGATAAGGTCCTGAAATCTTCCATTCATCCAAGTCACTCTCCCTTGGATTCACTCTAGCTTGTCAAAGCCCGAGTGTCATGTCCAGAAGTGAAGTGTCATGTGTGGAAATAAATACAGTATGTGGTTTAACCAGCAGATCACAGAAGGACTGTGAGCTTTCTTGTTTGGGATACTTTATTTCTATTAAAACTGTCATCAAATTGTCTATTCTTTGTAACCTCAGCATACTACCAACTTATACCACACTCCCTCTGTCAACAACATCTCCCTCAGGCTTTCTCCCATGGACTGAGCTTAGACCTCTTCCCCCCTAGCTTGTATGTACTCTAGATGATTTGGAGCTTAGAACAGAAATCTGCATTATCTGGCTAGGGTGTCAAGCAGTCTGGATATTTCTGAAACCTGACTCTGGCACCCATCATATTGGCACTCCCCCCTGACTTCACATCACTGACAAAACTGATAAACTTGCCATCGATGTTCTCATCCCAGGCTTTGATTAAATAGTGAATAGGACAGGGCCAGGCAGACAAGCTGACAGACTGACATCATCACTCTTTGGGTATGCTCATCCAACTGATTATAATCAACCCAACCATTCCATCACTAAGCCCCTCACCCTCCTGGATGCTCTGTATAGACATTTCTCTGTCTTGCCAGCAGTGATGTCAGAAGACACTCTCAAAACATCTTGCTAACCCCCACCTATACAAGGTCTACAGCACTTCCTTTATCTACCAAATAGAAATAGGTTAAAAGGCAGTGAGGATGGTCTGACAGGTCTGACTCTTTGTGAATGCATGCTGTCTCTCAGGCCTCACTGATTTTCCTTAGAGAGTGTTCACAGCCTACTCGCTGAATAATCTAGCCCAGAGTTTTCCCTGTGAGTTGACACCAAGCTCACTAGTCTAGAGAGTGCAAGATGCTTTTTGCATCTTGAAATTTTTGAGTGCTTTCAGTCTGTCAACACCTCTCTCCCATTCCCTCAGAGATTACTGACAACAGCTTCCTGAATCTCATCTGCCAATTTGACTGGTATTCTGGGGTGCAATACATGTGGACCAGGAGATCTGAAATCATGGCTTCAATCCTCTTATCGATGCCCGTATGACTCTTCCTAGTCTAATAACCATTCTTTTTGAGATGGAAGCACAATAGAAGTAGAGGAAATTTTTGCTGCCTCTCTGCCTCTGATTAACATTACTCTGTCCAAACAATGGGGCCTAGGTTTTCTTCTTCTTGTTCCAAACAGAACTATGAAAAACAAAGTCCTTTTTGCTAATCATAGCCCTTTTTTGCAAGACTTAATTTTTCTTGAGTTTCAGCTTTTCTTGATCCTGTTCCTTAAAGTGTCTGTTGGTATAACATACTTCTCTCTCCAGCTTTTGTTCAAATTCTTCAAAAATATTCTGAGTTATGTAAAGAATTCTCTACATATCTCTACTCGTCCCCGGAGGTATTACACCTCTTTTTAGTTTTCAGGGGACTTTCTGCAATAATAGTATTAAGGGGTACCTTTAACTGAGTGCACACTATGATGCCAGGTCCTATGCTAAACCCTTTATATACTTTATTCCTTTCATTTCTATAACAACCCTATAAATAGGTATTATTTTTCCCATTTTACAGATGAAGAAACTGAAACTCAGATACTTAAATAACTAGTCCAAGATCACACAATGGGCAAATAAAGGGCTGAGACAAAATCCCCAGGTCTTCCTGACGCCAGCTAAAGTGTAACCACAATATTTTTCCTTAAGAGCCTCCCATCCCTCTGAGTGGTCTTTCCTTCTGGGGTTTCAAAGGCCATGAAGACACATCTATTTTTTTTTTTCCCCTGAACTCTTAAAAGAATTACTTCCTAGAAGCCACGGCAGGGCTCCCCAAAGGATATTTGATGGAATTTTAATTTAAGAGAAGCTTCTAGAAGAGCAGATGTGGCAAAGGCTGGATGCAATACACTGCATCTCAGATTAAAGATTCATAAAATGTTGGCATTTCGAAGACTGAGGAGGACTACAGAGGGCAAAGGAACCGGTTTCATTTTGTGTAAGCCAGTCTCTTCCAACCTTAGCCACAGGAACCCCTTTTCACTTAATCCCCAACCGACCCCCCTAAAAGGCTGTGGGGACCCTCCCTCTGGGGACCACTGGTCAGGCAGTGCTCTGACAAGGCCCAGGGTTTTCACTCCTGAACCCTGCTCTGCCCAAGCGCTTTTTCCCAAGGCCCTGTCACTCCCACTGCATCAGCTTCCTTGCCAGTCAGAGTCCGGTGCACAGCCAAGGCGCCTCGTCATTTCCTTCACCCAAAGACAGATGCTCTCAGGAGGCCTGTCAGACACTTATACGATGCTCACCTTCAGCTCTCAGCCCGATGCTGGGAAGCTGAAGTTCTTCTGAGTGACCAGGGCTTACCTTGGGGCCAATTTTGTGATTTTTACCTGGAATTTTGTGTCATTCTTTCTTTTCACTGTGCAGGGCAAGCTGTAACAGCTCCTACAATATCACTTCTTTGACTTTTTTTACTATTCTTTTTTTTAAGTTGAAAGAGCCAAATAGTTCTATAAGGTTCATTACAATAGTCAGCAGTCTTCCCACTCCCCACTCCTCGGAGACAACCACCGTCATCTCTGTTAGCTGATTCTTTTGGTATTTTCCTCAATACCTCTAATATACTTTCTTTCTACTTCCTGGTATTCCCTTTTCAGGCTTTATCTATTGACTTGCTGCTACAGAAGACGAGCTTTTAGCTCCCTTCCATCCCACCCTCCCACCTTCCCAAGATAACTATATTGTAAGTTTGCTTAGCTCAGTATTAAGTGTTTACGTTATTATACTAATGCTATTTACAACTGAGTCATGTAGTATAATATGATTACTTTTCCTTTCTAGTGTGATTTTTAAAATTTATTTATTTATTTTGTTTTTGGCTGCATCGGGTCTTAGTTGCAGCACGCGGGATCTTTCATTGTGGCATGCAGGTTTCTCTCTAGTTGTGGTGCGTGGGCTCCAGAGCACGCGGGCTCAGTAGTTGCGGTGTGTGGGCTTAGTTCCCCTGTGGCATGTGGGATCCTAGTTCCCCAACCAGGGATCAAACCTGCATCCCCTGCATTGGAAGGCGGATTCTTAACCACTGGACCACCAGGGAAATCCCTAGTGTGATTTTCTATTTTCCTTGTATTTAATAACCGTATTGGTTTTCTAGGTGTTTATTGCTAATTCAATCCTAAACTAACGACCAATGGCCTACAGATTCTCCCAAGACTTTCAAATAGAGCAAATATTTATCAATTTTATCTTCTTTTTAAAAAATTAATTAATTAATTTGTTTATTTTTGTCTGCGTTGGGTCTCCGTTGTTGCGCGCGGGCTTTGTCTAGTTGCGGCGAGCAGGGTCTACTCTTTGTTGGGGTGCGTGGGCTTCTCATTGCGGTGGCTTCTCTTGTTGCAGAGCAAAGGATCTAGGCATGTGGGCTTCAGTAGTGGCAGCACACGGGCTCAGGAGTAGTGGCTCGCGGGCTCTAGAGTGCAGGCTCAGTACTTGTGGCGCACGGGCTTAGTTGCTCCACAGCATGTGAGATCTTCCCGGACCAGGGCTCGAACCCGTGTCCCCTGCATTGGCAGGCGGATTCTCAACCACTGTGCCACCAGGGAAGTCCCTCAATTTTATCTTTTTACAGACACTTCTCCAAGGGCTTCCTTGGTGGTGCAGTGGTTAAGAATCTGCCTGCCAATGCAGAGGAGATGGGTTTGAGCCCTGGTCCGGGAAGGTCCCACAGGCCGCAGAGCAACTAAGCCCGTGCGCCTCAACTACTGAGCCTGCGCTCTAGAGCCCACGAGTCACAACTACTGAGCCCACGTGCCACAACTACTGAAGCCCGCGCGTCTAGAGCCGATGCTCCACAAGAGAAGCCACCACAACAAGAAGCCTGAGCAGCGCAACAAAGAGTAGTCCCCACTCGCCGCAACTAGAGAAAGCCTGCACGCAGCAACGAAGACCCAACACAGCCATAAGTAAGTAAATAAATAAATAAATAAATAAATTTATTTATTTATTAAAAAAAAGAGTAGCCTCCGCTCGCCGCAACTAGAGAAAGCACGTTCGCAGCAATGAAGACCCAACACAGCCCAAAATAAATAATAAATTAAATATCATTTAAAAAAAAAAAAGACATTTCTCCAGAGGATCCTTCCAAACGACTCTAGTCTGAACTGTCTGCCTTCCGTTCTTGAGGCACAACTGTCGTCATGGGATCACCCCTTACCTTCACACTGGTGATTCCTCTCGCCTCTTTCTCATGTTGGATCCTATTTCCTGCTCCCCGTATGTCTTCCTCACTCATTTCGATGGAGCATATCCTCTAGCAGATTTCACTTTTTTAGTATGCTTCTCTCTGACCTGCCACCCTCAGGGGTTTTCAGGCAAATTAAAACACCAGCTTTACTCTGTGCACTGGTATAGAGACTTCCAAGGCCTTCTTTCCAGTTACTTTTTCCTGTGAATTGGCAGGCAACTCCTCCACTTTTATCTTCTTTTACAGGCAGTACCCAGTGGTGAAGAGGTCTGGATCTGGATTCAAACAACCCAAGGTTCAAATTTTGGCTCTGAACTTTATTAATCTTGGCTCATTGACCCAAAATAAGTTATACAATCTACCTAAGCCTCCGTGTTCTTGTTTGTAAAATGGGGACAAAAATAGCCCAAAACACAGGGCCTGGCACATGGCGATACTTAATAAAAACTGCTTGCTTGGGACTTCCCTGGTGGTCCAGTGATTAAGACTCCGCGCTTCTACTGCAGGGGACACAGGTTCGATCCCTGGTTGGGCAGCTAAGATCCTGCATGCCGCGCGGCCAAAAAAATAAAAACAAACAAACAAACAAACCTGCCTGCTTGGTCACAGAAGCTGTCCAGCCCAGGATTCTTCCTGTATTGGGAGCACTGAGGAGTGGTTTGTGGATGGCTCAGAGGCACGCCTCAGTAATTCAGCAATTGATCTAAATCTTTCTATGTCTTTCTTTTTTACTACCTGTCTATGTAACACATCCTATATTTACACTTCCCACTGTTTAAGGGGACTTTTTACATATCCTAAGACGCCTTCTCTTTCCAGTGTCAGGACAGACTCCTGATTTCTAGTGCTGCACAGTTTATAGTACAGGCCCCTGTTCACCCTACCCACGCTTCACAGATTGACAGAACCGCATCCATGTTTCCTCTCCACCCTGGTCTCTACAGACTGAAGAGTCTTAATTTTTCCGTTTTAGCCTCAGGGTATTGGTCACATTCTATCAATGGCAGCAGGTGTGGAGAGGAGAGGAGCCCAACCACCGAGACTCCTTTTAGCCACAATCCCGGTCCTGTGACAGTGATGACGTCTGCACTGGCCACACGACTTGGGGCCTTTTCCTTGGGGACGCCCGGGAGCAGGAACCAGGGCACCCGGGTTGGCAACTATTCAGAAGTGAAGTGGGTTTGGCCTGCTGAGCCCAGCTCAACCTCTGGCTTCTGCCGCTAGCCTGGGAGGTTATTCCTTTTGCTTTCAGGTTGCTGACGAAAGCTCTGAACTTTCCAGAGAAAGAACCACTTGCAGGTTTCCCTTCAGGGCAGGACTGGGACAGGGTGTGGGTGTGGGTAAGGGCACCAGCTCACCTCCACAGTTACTGCTACCATCTGAACTTGGAAAAATTCTCTGATGAGGATGACACACGGAGTAAAAGGCCTTAAAAGGTTATTGGTAAACACCAACAACCAAATGATGAAACTCAGTGTTTTCACTGTGAATATTCCAAGGATGGAACGTGATGATAGAACAGTGGGACGGAGTGTGGTTGAAGAAGACAGAGTGAGGAAAACTTGTGTTAAGGTTGGTGGATTCCTTCATCAACTATTAACTCCTTTGGGCACCAGGGACCGCCCCCCGCAGGCTTGTGGTCTGACTCAGGTGGGAGACTAGGACCCCTGCTCTCCTGAATGAGCCTGCTCTAGCCAGAGCCCTTGGCTTTCTGGTTTCTGAGACACTGAGTCATTTCCTCTCTCCAGCTCTCACCTTTGAGCCTTCCTTTTCCCTTCCCTGGAAAAGTGACTCACTACTGAAGTGTTGGGTGACACTGAGGATCAAGGATGGGTGATAAAAATACTCCTGATTGTGCAACTTGAGGAAGAGAGATGCAGTTTGGATTGAGAATTCAATGTGCCAGCCATGAACTCTGAGGCTGGGGTGTTAACGATGGCCACTGCTTCACCTCTTTGGGGAAGTAGAGCAGAGAATGGAGTTCAAACAGAAATTCACCCAGGCAGGACTGCTGTGGAGCCCTTGTTCTGCCCTTTCAGATGTGTATTTCTGAGAAAGGCACATAAAGGCAGGCACTTAGCAAGACAAATGTGGATCACAGAGGCCTGGGCCCTTCCTCCCATCAGCCTGTGGGGCCTGGCTGGGGCCCTGAGAGCAGGGCTGTTTCTTCCTGGGTTTTCTCTCCAGTGAAAACAACCGTACTTCCCCAGCGTGGGAGTGGTGAGGGGCGCCAACATGACACACTCGGGCTCCAGGCAGGCCACTGCACTGACATGATAGAGCCCTCTGAGCAGGGTTACCCAAGACTGCCCTGCATGCAGGAAGTGATGGCAATAGCCCAGCTGTTTTCCCAGATGGAAACTCACCTTCCTTCACCCAATTCACTGGATGCAAACGAGATATTTTCTTCTTCTAATTAATCTTCATGGGTCTCATAGGCTGAGCAAAACAAAACACAATTTTCTCTAAAGGATGACTCTTTGGCCAGGTCACAAGCTATTCAAGATGGGAACAGAGGCAGCATGGCTACCCATCCAAAAGGCTAAACAGATTGGAGCAGAGACACTCATAAAAGTGGAGAGAAATATACGTGTGTTTTGTGTGCATGTTGGGGGAAGGGTGCAGCTGAAAATGTCACAACAGGAGAAATCATGCTACAAAACCTTAATTTTCCAGAAAATTAAGGCAACAAGCAAAAAAAAAAAAAAAAAAGCCTTAAAAGCTGCTGGTGCAATTCCAGAAGACTGAGAAACTTAGCTCAGCGATGACGGTTAGTTTGCTTTTTAAAGGTGCCTCAACTACAAAGTGTCTCTCCCACAGCCAGGAACCTTCCCCCCCAACACATGTGCACACACATGCATGGGCCCTGCCCCTCTCTGGGGGGTTATGTGACCCACAGAGCTCCCTAAAGGTCCCCCAACCTCTATCAGTGACACACTGGCAGGAGGAGGAGGTCCTGGTACACTGATGCAGGTTCCCAGCATCAGAGCAAGTTTACAGAAATGCAAACCTCCCCACACAATGCACCTGACCATGCACATCCGCAGGGTCACTGTGGGGAGGCTGGGAAGCAAAGGCCAGACTCCACAGAACAGTCCATGTCTAACCAGGTAACCTCAGACAGAGGATGCCAGTGACTTTTTCTCCCTCGACCCAGGTCCTTATAAATGTTGGCAGGCACAGTCCTTAAGCCGGGCTCCCCTCAGTGGCACAAAGGAGTTGCTTCCCAAACTCACGTGGGCAGGCCGTGGGAAGGGAGGCGCCAGCAAGCCGAAGGAGGCTTTTCTCAACTGATCATCTTGGGAAAAACCAGATACAAATTTCACGGCTGGAATGCAGGGGTTGTGAAACGCTGGAAGAAGCCCCAAAGAGGGCCAAGGACTCCCCTTCCGGGAAGGCGGTGGGAGGAGGGTTGGCGGGGGAGTGGGAGAGGAGCAGTTACCCAGAGGGCCCTGCCTTTCTGGGAAGCAGGAAGTGAGGCCTCAAGAAAAAAAGAAAGAAATCCCCTAGCCCTGAAGTGGTGCAGGGGCCAGAGATATACGGTTGATTTTGTTTCTGAACATGAAGAAAACAAGGCTTTGTGTTAAAAAGTAATCTGGTATAAATGAGACAATTATGACACATCTTGTTATCTCTGGGATTTGGAAGCACTGAGCCTGGCGGCATGTCTTCCCTAGAGTTAAATACAAACAGTAAGCTTCTAACATGGGGCTTTAGCCTTGTCCTCGGTGCCAACGGAGCAGTCTCTACTCATGCTCTGACTAGTTAGAGGAGGTCCACCTATGAGGGTGAGAGACGCAGTCTGGGGTGTCCCTCACGCGGTCCCTGAGAATGGAGTAAGGAGGACCACACCATGTTAATGGCTGAGGGACTGGCCTACGTGCCACCCTTTTCTCACCTTGGCCAAGTTACTTATTAGCCTCTCTGTACCTCACTCAGTTTCCTCATCTATAAAAGGGGGATAATAAGATTATCTACTTCACAGAGGGACTATGAGGATGGTATAAAGCACTTGGAACATTACCTGGCACTTGCACCTGATCAGTGTTAGTCGCCATTAAGGTGGGAAAAGATCAAGTGCCTGATTCCCTCAGGTAGGCCAGAGCCCAGCTGCTAATACCCAGGCTCCATCGGCTCTCCTGAACCTCTGCTCTATCTCCACAGCCTTCTCAAACCACGCTCAGGCCCATAAGACTATGCATCAGAGCCCCAGCCCAGAAAGCCTGACTAAAGGAAATCGGACACGAAGACACAATAGGGCCCATGCCGGTCACTCCCCCACAGGGAGAGGAGCAAACACTAGTGCCAGCACATTTTGGGTCGGCTTTCTCAGTCACAATCCATGTGGTTTATCTGAAACCGGGTCAGGTCCCAGGGTGGGCAGCACAGATATTACAGTTGTGCATGCTAATCTGAACTGAGGCCGCCGTCATCGATCCTGAGGTGACAGGGAGCTGGAGACTTGAGGGAGGGTTGGAAAATGTTCTTGGCAAAGGAGGAACCATTTCTCAACCAACTGCTAACAAACTGGTAACCAGCACTGACAACCTTAGAGGAGACATTCCGATTCCCTTCAGACTGCAGATTCCAGCACCTTGGAGACACGACTGGTCCTTGAGCTGCAGGGAAGGGAGGTGACCCCAGATGGCTGCACCTCTGATCTATTCCCATCCATCTCTCTGTAGCTCAGCCAACTCAGGTCAAAGAGTGGAGGCTGTAGCCTCTGCCCTGTGCCTACAGATAGCCCTTGGACCAGATCCGATGCCCCACTGCCCAGTAGGCTGAGTCTGGGCTGGATGTCTGCATCCAGGAACTCTGTGCACCTTACAATGTCTGGGGGTGCAGCAGCTGGAAGTACGCCCTCGACTGGGAGTGAGATCTCAGACTTGTCCCAGATGTACAGTAGGGGCAAGTGGGCTGCCTCCACAGGAGCCCCTGCCCTTCTGCCCAGAAACCCAGACCTTTGGAGGTGGAAGGGCCACCTGGACTGAGACTGTCACAAGTTATGGGGCAATCTGCTTGAGCCTTTAAGCCTTCAGTTACCTCCCGACCTCCCATCAGTGCCAACGGGGCCCAGAGGAAGAGGCCAAGCTCAGGGCATGCGAAGGAGTATGGCCCTGGGACAGGGTCCAGACTCACAGGTGGAGAGTTTCCAGATGCCCCACGACTCAGCCTGGCCATCTGCTCCTGCCAGGGGAAGATGGTGCCTTAAGCCAGCTCCTTCAAGGCGGCTGGCTGTAGAAATCCACTGGCTGGAGTTGAAAGCTGCTTGGAGGTGGCAGTGGAGGCTTCTCCAGGCTCTTGCAAAAGAGCTCTACTCTCATGGCTTCTGGATGGCAGATTCTTCAGGTGGGCCACCTTGGGCAGCCAGAGTAACTCTCCCTACTCCACAATCTGCTCCCAGGTTACAGCTTCGACTTTAACCAGCCAGGCCTCCCCTGTTCCATCCCTGTCAGCTTCTTCACCTGCTTGTTAAAATTCCAGGGCTCCTTCAAGGCCCATCTCACGTCCTTCCTCCTCCAAGAAGCCCTCCCTAACTACTCCAGATCACGCTGACTTGACCCTCTGTGTAGCACATTAGATCATTACCATTTCTGGGGATCGTGGATGAGCAACTGGAGCTAGAATTCAAAGGAACTATTGCCAACAAATTACATCCACAGCCAGAATCATGCCAATTAATTAACTGTTTCAGTTCATGTGCCCCCAAAAGAGCCTACACCCCAGATGGCCCTCTGGGTCCTGAGCCTGCCACACAGCAAGTGTGTAATAAAGACTTCTTAGAAGAAGGATGGATCACCCTGGTCTTGCAGGAGTGGTCCGCCTCCTCCCTGTTAGCCTAGGGCACAGCAACTTCCTCTCTGGCAGGCAGGGTTCCTGCTCTGGGCTGCCAGCTCCCAGGCATCCCCTGCCAGAAGCTATTCCCTAGAGTTGCCCTGGGACTAAGGGCAGAGGGGGGTGCCCAGCTCCAGCTCTGCCCACCATTCGCCCCCATCAGAGGAAGAGAGGTCAGCAGGAAGTGGATCTGACCTCTGGGGTGGTCACAGTCTCTCCTAAGAGCTATAGGGGCTCTTGGACAGACAGCAGAGGCCTGCAGAGGACTTCCCTTCCCTGGGCCCCATGGAAGGGAGGCAGGAAGAAGGGCCTCAGCAGCAGGCGTCCAGTCCGGGGCTGGCCAGACAGGGAGGCCCCTGGGGTTGCAGCTATCAGCCGGAGACCAGGCTCCAGGAAGGAAGGAAGGGCAACTCTGGCCGAGGCTGAGATAAGGAGGGGAATCGTGCTCAGCACAATGGGCTCCCACAAGGCTGGGAGGCCCCAAGTCAGATTTTGCCCCAACTTGGCCTCCCATCTGCTCACACAGCCTATGTAAATATTTACTGTTGTTTATATTTCTGGTCCGCTGCGTCCCCTCTGAGGCCCTTACAACCCACAGATCTGTGTGCCCAGAGACCCTGAGTCCATCCAGCAAGGCCTCTGGGCATTGTTCTCTCTCATGCAAGCCACAGGGACAGGCCCTGAAGGACAAAACTGCCCCCTTGTCCCAGTCCCAGTACACTGCTGTCAGGAAGCTAGACTAACCCCTCTGTGGGCAGGGCACTTACGGGGCCCGGTCGTGGGTGAGGCCGTTCTGCCGCTGGGGGTTGATTGGCGGAAGGACGGGTTTGCTGTTGATCTCAAGTCCTCTCCTCAAGGTCTCCCGGATCTGCTCCGTGTCTGCAATGACACCATTAAGTTACCTGATGGTCCTCTGGGCCCCCGGCATCCCCATCCCTGTCCTTGGACCCCGGCTCTGCTGATGTGCTGGGGAAAGGCCCACAAGAAGGCTGGTCTTGAGGCCACTCTAGGCATCAGCTGTACGATCTGAGTGCAGCATGAGGACACAGGGCAGACGAGGCATCGTGTGCTCTGGAAACTTCTGGTCTGAAGAGCACCATTCTTGTAGAAGACAAGGAATGGCCTCTGGACTGCAGAAGGGCACTCTCCAAGGCAGGGCTCTCCTCCACTGTCCTTTCCCATCCTGTGTCACAGGCCCTAGGCTTACCCCTAACATGGCTCGACAGTGACTCACAAGACAGCCACTGCCCAAGACCACCCAGGGATTCTACCCACTTAATGGATGCCAGTAAGGGCTGCGAGTGCTCTGCCATGAATGAGCAGGCGTCCCTTACACAAGTTCCTGGGTTCTGGGTGGTTAGCTGGTATCTGGCCCTGCCACCCCTTCCCCTCGGGCCGGGTCAGTGGGACACTGAGTCATCTCCCCACCTTGGTACTATCCCAGGGAACCCTGCCTCTTCACGGGTCTGCCAAGGGCCAGGAGGTGACAAAGGAGTCCCCTGGTTGAATTATTTCTTTGCAAGGTGCTTTTCTGGTCTTTGGGGTGAAGCTTACTAGTCTGGTCCCCTATATTGAGATTTTCGTCTAAGATTTACTTCTGCAAACTGCAAACACACACAAAAAAGCAAATTAACGTTTGTTGGTTAAAGGGTGGGGTTAGAGGATGGAGGTGATTATTAACTTTTCTAGTGTTTGACTTGTTATAGTGGCATGGATCTTACTTTTACAATTTTTAAAAAAATAGCCAATGATGGTTGAAATTTTGGACAAAACTGTGAATCCCTCCTTAAATTAGCTCTTTTGTCAAAAGCAACTGAATGATTCTAATAACTGTACACTCTCTCAGAATCTCCCCAGGGCTTGGCATATCATTAGAATAAGCAGGAAGGAAAGAAAGGGGTCAGATATTTGCACTAGGGGTTTAAGTTGTTTTTTATGGAAAGAAAACCTTTTATAAGTGCGGTCACATGCGCTGGTATTTTATTCAGGATTCTAGGTATCTTACTCTTCGAAAGGTAAGAAAAGGTGGAAGAATTGAAAAAGGAAGTAGAAAAAGCAGCTGTAATCACGTCTGTGTAAATGGCTGCTTTTCTTTTGGAGTTAGTTAGGGATGCCCTTTCTTAAAAACCACAACTGTGGGCTTCCCTGGTGGCGCAGTGGTTGAGAGTCCACCTGCCGATGCAGGGGACACGGGTTCGTGCCCCGGTCCGGGAGGATCCTACATGCCGCGGAGCGGCTGGGCCCGTGAGCCATGGCTGCTGGGCCTGCGTGTCCGGAGCCTGTGCTCCGCAGCAGGAGAGGCCACAACAGTGAGAGGCCCGCGTAACGCAAACAAAACAAACAAACAAACAAAACCCACAACTGTTTCACTAACCAAGACCAGCATGGTGAGCTTCCAACAGGGGAGCCATATCCTCCTTCCCCAAGGCCCCCCGACAAAATGCAGCAGGTAAGGGTGCCCTGCCTATGCCCCTTCCATTATATCTGCAAGAGAGTGGGGTGGGGAAGTGCGCAAACTGGCCTCACACTCAGGCTTCTCTTGTTTGAGGCCTGGAAGGGCCCAAGGCCAGAGTGATCCTCAGGTCTGGCATGGCTTTCAGGCTAGAGCTGGGCCCTGTGTCAATTCTGTGGGTGGCCGATGCTTGTTCTCTTGCACTTGGGTGGACTATGGCTGTTTCCTGTAACTGTTCTAGGGCTTCCACTCACCTCCCTGACCTCAGATAGCAAGGGGCAAATCTAAAACACAATGGTCACTGCTGGAAGTGCAATCTGAAATACACACCGGAAACACAGGAGAAACGGGTCAGGAAAGCTCCCTTCATTCCACCCTGCTGAAGACCTCACTTGCTGTTTAAATCCTGCCAGGAAATACCGAAACCGGCCTGGGGAAAGGGAAGGCGACGGCTCCCACCTTTGCCAGAGAGCCGCCGGGGCTGAGTGCCGATGCAAATGCTCCGGCTGTCCTCGTCGTCCTCGGGGGGCCGGCTCAGGTCATCCCAGGCACACTTGGCGCTGACACCACTCAGGTTGGACCCGTCCGTCTCAATGCCTTTGTCAACTCTCTCCTGCTTGGAAAGAGCCAAAGAGCCGGAGTTCCTTCAGCGAACCGGTGGCCCAAGGTCACCACCACCTTTCCCATGTTTACTGAGCCCTGGTAAGAGCTGAGCACAGGACAGGTGCCAGAAGAGCAGGGTCTCTGACCTTATTCTGCCCTGGTTACTAACGCGTGGCGGTCTCTGCCAGCCATGGGTCTCCTCCAGGGGAACCAGGAATTAGGGGAGCCGGGAAGAATGAAAATCCCAAGGGAAGCGTCTCCTCTCCCATCAGCCTTCCAGTAAAGTGACTGTCATTACCCGCTTCAGAGCTCTGACTCTGCCCACCCTGTGCTGGCCCGTGGAGCTGATGTGGCAGAGCCAGGAACCACCCTCCTGAGGAAAGACACAGTCCTTCCTCTCCTCACTGATCACCTGGTCGCTGCTCCAGAGGCCAGAGTGGAAGCCGGCCACAGGCGGGAGAGGCGGGGACTCAGCCCAATTTCTCCGACTCCATACCTGCAGTTTTCTCTTCCAACAGCAGAGGGTGTGGTCACACAGGGAAGAGTCCCCAGAGAGCAGAAGGGCCGGACTTCCCCTTGCTGCATTGCTGACTTGTTTGGCCAAGAATTCTGGATGGAGATTCTTTTCCATTTCTTAGACTGAAACGGGGGCCTGGAGGGCGGTGACCATCTTTAGACCCCACCAGAGGCCCTGCCTTCGCACAGGCCTTGACACTTCTGAGTCCAAATGGCCTCAAGGAAGAGCTAAACACAAACACCTGGGATTTCTGGTAAAACAAGTTGTGATGTTGGGCTTTGGATGAAAGGTCATCTGGGAGGCTCCCGCAACCTTGTTCATAAACAGTCATGTAGGCCAAATAGAGCTCCTGAGTTAGTACTCCAGTAAGTCTGTTCCTCCCTGTCTGGGGGACCTTCTCCCCATGGCTCCACAGGCTCCAAACAGGCCTGCTGCTCGGCCAGGGAGCCCAACCAGGGAAGCACAAGGTAAGCTTACAGAGGGTCCTTATTTTTTTAGACCAGTCAGCAGGTGGCCCTGGCCCGATGCCTCCTTCCCATCAATCCCATTCTCCTCCTCTCCAGTGCTACCAGCAGCCTAGGCAAAGCTGGGGATTCTGAGCAGAGGCGTGAGAGGCTGATGACAGGGAGTGGCTCTCTGTGCTCTAACCAGGGGTGCGTGAGCCCTAGTTTGCTTGGGGTGGAGTCTATGCTTTTCCCTCTCCACTGGCCACCCTGAGGCGCCTCACCTAAGCAAGGAGCTCAGGACACCTCTTGGCTCAGCAAGCTCAGCCCACTTAATTTATGAGTAAACAAGAAAGGGTGAAGACGCAGAGGAGTTCAGAGACTTGTCCACGCACATAGCTGGCTAGTGGTAGAGCTTGGAGCAAAGGACCAGGAGCAGCTCTGAAACAAACGGCCTGCAAGCAGGACCCAGAGACACAAGCGAGCACATAGGAGCTCCCACTGGGTGCACAGAGCCCCAGGAAAGGAAGCTGGACTTTCTCACCAAGGTGCCCCTGCTTGCTTCTTTTTAAAAAATATAATCCTTCTCTTTATAAATTTATTTATTTATTTATTTTTGGCTGTGTTGGGTCATCGTTGGTGCGTGCAGGCTTTCTCTAGTTGCGGCGAGCGGGGGCTACTCTTCATTGCGGTGTACAGGCTTCTCATTGCGGTGGCTTCTCTTGTTGCGGAGCACGGGCTCTAGGCGCGTGGCCTTCAGTAGTTGCAGCACACGGGCTCAGCAGTTGTTGCTCATGGGCTCCAGAGCGCAGGCTCAGTAGTTGTGGCGCACGGGCTTAGCTGCTCCGCGGCATGTGGGATCTTTCCGGACCAGGGCTCGAACCTGTGTCCCTGCATTGGCAGGTGGATTCTTAACCACTGAGCCACCAGGGAAGCCCCCCCTGCTTGCTTTTAAAGAACACTAGGCGATCTGGGTCCTGCTGGCTGGCCTCAGGGGCGCCTGAAGACTAGGGAGAACTGTTCTCAGCATGCAGAGAAAGGATGGGCAGCTTACCCTAGTAGCTTAAAGGATCAGGTGCTTTCTTAGCACTTGGCACCTAGGACAGGGGCCAAACAACAGCCCATGGTGCCCCGTGCTGGATCCCAGTGTGGCTGCAGAACAAGGGCTTAGGGAAACATAGCCTTCGTGGTTCCTGGTTCTTGCATAAGCAGAAGCTACAAAGAAACCAAGTTTAAAGTAGAGATAACAGAGGATATCCTGGCAGCAACTGGAAAGCTGCAGTGTTCAAGGCACTAGGAAAACAGAGGAGCATCATCTGTGCATGAGTAGGCCTTCTGCCCAAGAACTCCCAGGTCTGCAGTAAACAGCCCAGGGACTGCTGGCTACATGTCCGCCTGCTACCTCTCCCGGCCACCTCCCACCCTTCCTAAAGGACATGTAACTCCTGGCAGCAGCCTGTGGCCTACCAGATTTTTACAGAGGCATAAAATGTTCAGAGATGGCAATGACCCACAATGGGCAGGGGCAAAGGAGAAGGAGGCAGGCACATGCCAGGCACATTATTAGCTGTCTGCGGTTCCTGCTTCAGGAGCTGCCAATAAGAAAGGAAGTTATGCTCTACGTGGCTTTCAAAATTCACCTTCATACAAACAGAGTGCTACTTCTAAAAAACCCAAAGACAACACTGACACTCTGTACAGGTGGGCCACGGTGAGTGAGAACTGCAGGCCTGTGTGTACAGAGACTTCCTTTTATATATGAAGGGATGCCAACCTAGCCAGGGGAGGAGCTCGGTGTCCGACTACCCAAGATGAAAAATGTATCTAAAAGGGGGATGGAATCATTAGACCAATCAGCGCTCCCCGCTGCAGCTGGGCTGTGGGGTCACTATCACCTGTTCTACTGTTACAGGGTGGCGGTGGCAGTGGGGTGGCTTCTTGAAAGAAACTCTGTGTTCTTCTAAGAAGGGGAACATGGCAGGATGAGTACTGGGCAAGAAATATCCACTATACTGATTTTCTTTCCTTGCTAGTGATCCGATTTTTTGGTCAGGTTTATTGATGTATAATTTGCATTCAATAAAATCAATCCTTTTAAAATGCAAAAAAACATATGTCTAAGACAAGTTTTCCTGGCCTGAAATCTCTGCTCCCTTATGTGCTCTGCAGAATTCAGAGGACAAATTCCAAATCATGCCATATTTCTACTCACTCACAAATAAAGCTCCTCCGTTTTCCCAGGATGAAAGCCAGTGTTATTTGGAAGAAGCCTAGGCACAGTGTGCTAGAAAGGTTTTCCTCACTCAAGACATACTTGCAGGTGTGGATCGATCTCAAATATGGTCTCTCCCCTCCTCATGTCAGTTATCAGCCAGGGGCCGCCAGCGCTGTGGACAAGGAAAGGGGACAGGATGGTAACTGAGGGTCTGGGGCTGATGGGCTAGGTCTACAGCCTGCCCTGTTTGCTGCCCCCGGCCCAGAACACAGGGGATTGGTTAGTGGCCAGAGACAGTCAGGGAGAGTGATCAGGAAGCCCCAGTCTGAAAACCCAGAGGCTGAGCAGCAATGTAAGGGGGCGCACACATGTGGAGAGAAGGAGGAGTTCCCAAGCCCAGGCCCGGGGACCCCGCCCCCATCTCATAGTGCAGGGATGTACTCACATGGGTACCGTCCGCAGCAGCTCGAGGATGCCCTGCCCATTCCACTGCTGGGCTGCGTGGAGCTCCTCGGTGCAGACGCCAACAATCTGAGACCCCAGGACAAAGATGCCATTGTGCGTTAATGGCCATTCCTCCAACCCACCCGGAAGGTTAGCTAGCCAGGCTCTCTTAGTATCACCCAAGTTGGGGGACCACAGGCAGGATCTGTGCTCAGGGGCTGATGTGTCCAAAGTGGGATGGTTCCTTTAGGAGGGAACAGTGGCCTGGCTAGCAGATGGATGGGTCCACACACAGGGCACTGAGGTCTGACCCTTGCCCTGCTGTGATGGCTCAGGGGTCTGGGCGACACAAAGCCTAGCCCTAGACTGCAGAAGAGAAAATCAGGGCCCTGCCAACTCAGGATGGGTCCCCAGCCCATGTCTCTGGAAGCAGAGGAGGTCCAGGGAGATGATCCTGCCCAGTCTAGGATCATGGGGATTGTAAACAGAGGAGATTTTGAGACCCTTCAAGCTTAGAACGATGACCAAAGGGCACCAGCAGCTCACAGAGAAGCTCCCTT
>NW_021145526.1:0-2937 GCF_002837175.3 Physeter macrocephalus
CACGGGCATCTCAGGAAATTTTTTCTGGTCAGTTTTGAAACAATTCGTATTGAATTCCCTCCTCTTGGATACCCCTCTATCCAATCAATCAACAGGTCCCTAGAGAGGAGTATTTTTCACACTGACGATTATGACCCATGAGTGATAGTGAGTCATGAAATGAATTAATGGGTTACAGCCAGCACTTAAAAAAAAAAAAGAAATAGAAGGAATAGAAAATATCAGAGCGCACTGCATGCCATAAGGCTAAGTATTATTTTACAAAACTTTTATTTCTGTTGTATGTATGCGTATAGTGTATGTGAAATGTATTTCTTGGGTGGTGCAGTGGTTAAGAATCCGCCTGCCAATGCAGGGGACATGGGTTCAAGCCCCGGTCTGGGAAGATCCCACATGCCGTGGAGCAACTAAGCCCATGGGCCGCAACTACTGAGCCTGCACTCTAGAGCTTGTGAGCCACAACTACTGAGCCCATGTGCCACAATTACAGAAGCCCGCGTGCCTAGAGCCTGTGCTCCACAACAAGAGAAGCCACTGCAATGAGAAGCCCACACACCACAACGAAGAGTAGCCCCTGCTCGCTGCAACTAGAGAAAGCCCACGCGCACCAACTAAGACCCAACTCAGCCAAAAATAAATAAATAAAATAAAATAAATTAATTTGTAAAAAAAATAAGTAAAATAAAATGTATTTCTTCCTATGGATACAGTCAAATAAGTTTGAAAAACACTACTACTACAGAGCAGTTTGTGGCAAAGATTGTGGGTTGCCTACCCACTAGTCACTCTCCTTTCTCCTTGTTAAGAGAACTGTGACTTTGTTCAGGAATGGAAGCAGCCATGTGTTATAGAAGGTTGAGCTGTGTGGAGTTAGGGGTGGGAACTAAGCCGCTTCACAGCCCAGAGTTCTGATTGATCTAAACCAGTGGTTTTCAAAGTGTGGTCCAAGAACCCCTTCTAAGGGGTCCACAAGGCCTTCCTTTTTGCAACAACGTATCTTTGTGAGGCCAGAATTTCTTCATATATTTCAAGCAAAACAACATATCACAATGAATTGAAGGCAAAAGCAGAAATTAGAATACAGCTTCTTCTATTAAGCCAGAAATTAAAGAGATATAGAAAAATGTAAAATGATGCCACTTTTTTTCACTAATTTTTTTTTCTTTGAGAAAATATAGTATTTTTTTTATTTAAAAAATGTTATTGGGCTTCCCTGGTGGTGCAGTGGTTGAGAATCCTCCTGCCGATGCAGGGGACCACGGGTTTGTGCCCCGGTCCGGGAAGATCCCACATGCCGTGGAGCGGCTGGGCCCGTGAGCCATGGCCGCTGGGCCTGTGCGTCCAGAGCCTGTGCTCCACAACGGGAGAGGCCACAACAGTGAGAGGCCTGTGTAACACACACACACACAAAAAAATGTTATTTATGTTAACATGTAAAGGGTAACTTTAAATGAACTAAAAAACACATATATTCAAATTTTTCAGCTTTAACTTTGAATACAGCAAATATTAATTGATACAACCACACAAACAAAAGATCTTTGGGGTCATTAATAATTTTTAAGAGTTTGAGATCACTGACTTAAGCCACCCATGGTTGTTTCCTTCCCTTTGCCAGTGACTTTATCAGGACTGTGATACAATTCTAGAAAATGGGACTTGAAGTCTGCTGAGGACTTCTGAGAAAGTTTTCTTTCTAGATAATAAATATGGGAGGAAACGGCCTCTCTTCTACACTACTGGGTTAATGTGCATGCAATGTGATGCCTGGAGCAGTGGCAGCGGTCTTACAACTATGAGGTTACAAGGCTGAGGACAAAGTCTACACACGGAGGATAGCAGAGTGAAGAGATGGAAGGAATATGGGTCTGTATCCACCAGCCCAAGACCACTTATCTCTGGATTTCTTGTTTTGTGAGATAATAAATCTCTCCCCACTAGATCATAAAATCCATGAGGGCAGAGTTTTGTTTTGATTTTGGGGGTTTTGTCTATTTTAGTCTCTGCCATATCGCCAGCACCTAAACGGTGTCAGGAACATAGTAGGTGATGGCTAAATGTTTCTTGAATAAATGAATGACCCCTTAAAGATAGTCCTCGTTGGATTTCATTGTTGTTGTTACTTAAAGCCAAAGAATCCTAATTGATTCAAGTGTCCTACCCTACTCCAGTTTCCATCTGTGGGGATCCTTTTCTGGGATCCTTCTCAATTAGCCTTCATCAATGGACATCCCAGCCTTTGCTGAGCATGACCTAATTTATAGCCCCACAATGCCATGGGGTTATCTTTATTTTCAGCACTTGCCAGACTTTTTTTTTTTTTTTTTGTAAATGCCCCTTTTGTTTCTTTGTTTCTTTCACTAGAGGTGGAGGTCAGGGATTTATTAGTCTGGGTACAATCCAGGCTGCTAGTGGCTCAGACAAAATCAAGTTTATTTCTCTCTCACCTAATCCAGACTTAGGTGATTCTAGGGTAGAAACACTGACAATCTCAACACACAACCTCAGGGCCCAAGGTTGCTGCTCTAGCTCCTGCCAACAGATCTTCATCCCAGCCAGTGGTAAAGGGGAGGGCAATGAGAGAACATATCCATTATTTAATTTATTTATTTAATTTTGGCCGCAGCTTGTGGGATCTTAATTCCCTGACCAGGGATTGAACCCGGGCCCTCAGCAGTGAGAGTGCAGAGTCCTAACCACTGGACTGCCAGGGAATTCCTTCTCCATATTTCAAACAGACCTGGGGGGCTTCCCTGGTGGCGCAATGGTTGGGGGTCCGCCTGCCAATGGAGGGGATGCGGGTTCGTGCCCTGGTCCGGGAGGATCCCACATGCCGCGAAGCGGCTGGGCCTGTGAGCCATGGCCACTGAGCCTGCGCGTGCGGAGTCTGTGCTGCGCAACAGGAGAGGCCAGAGCAGTGAGAGGCGCGGGTAGTAC